>NC_140489.1:58405122-58615122 GCF_964271855.1 Acomys minous
GAGAGAGAGAGAGAGAGAGAGAGAGAGAGAGAGAGAGAGAGAGAGAGAGAGAATATGCAGTTTTACCAGGACAGTAATAGAAAGATGACTTGCAGAGAGAGAACTCAAATGAAAACAGAAGAAGTCAGAGAAGGAGAAGGAGCCAGGAGATTAGAGCAGATTGCTGAGTTAGAGGCCAAGCAGACCAATTCTGAGGCCAAGAAAGAAGCCAGATTAAGTAAGTCATGTTGGAGAGGAGTTTGAGCCAGAACAGTTGAGTTGAACCAGCCAGCCCAGAGCTCAGAAAAAAACAAGAGAGGGTGAGTTTACTCAGCAGTAAGTCTTAGAGGTTGAAAACATTCTAAGTCTCGGTTAGATTGTATGGAGGCTAGAAGCTTCCAGGACTAGGTTAGCAGATGGAAGCAGTAAGCTTCTGAGAGGACAATAGAAACAGGGACATAAAAAGTTCCTTTTACAAACACCAAGTCTTGACAGATTTTTTTTTTTTTTGCTGGAATTGACTACCTAGATGTCACACAAACTCTACTTCTCACTAGAAAAACCGTGTGTGTTCACTGTGGTAAATGTCAGTTTAAAATTGGGTAGTGCCTTTTAGAGTCTCTTTCAAGTTGCAGGAAAAAAATATTGAATAAATTAAGTTGCAGCATAAGACACAAGATTTTTTGTTTTCTCACAACCTTTTAGACTCACTATTCACTTTAAGTATTCTGTTGCTGCACACCCTAAATCATATATCCTTTACAGAGAGTTTCACTCTTTCCGGCATTCAGCTCCATTCTGGAGATCTCAAACTCATCTCAAGGCAAGAGCAGGTGCAGGCGCAGCTGGGAAGGACTGGTAGATGCACATGACTCCCTTTTCTTTGGATGTGGCAAGAGTAGCCCCCGTCTGTACTCAAACATTAAGTTGAAATTAGAATAGTGCTGTTATTTCACATGCAAATTATTTATAAGTTATGTTAATTTTATGGATCACTGATATGCTCTTGGGATGTTATTTCCAGAGTTTTCTATTTTGGTGATAAACTTTATGTATATACATGCTATACATGACATTTTGAACTATGTTTACATTGTAGAATCAGTAAAAACAGGTACTGCTTGTTTGTGTTATCTCACACTTAACATTTTGCATTAATCCTTTACGTCCACTCTTTTGGTACTTCTCAAGAACACGTTGTTAACTATAGCCAGGCATCAAATCTCAGCACTCAGCTCACACAGCACTTACTGTGGCTGCCTTGTTTCTCTCTTGCTATTGATCTCAGCCATTCTGACAGCTATAAGATGGAATCTCAAGGTGGTTTTTACTTTTGTTTCCATTTTCCTGATGGCTAAGTATTTCTCAACCATTTGAGATTTCTCTATTGAGAAGTTTGTGTGTAGGTCTGTACCCCATTTTTAAATTGGGTTATTTAGGGTTTTTGATATCTAATTTGAGATCTCTCTCTCTCTCTCTCTCTCTCTCTCTCTCTCTCTCTCTCTCTCTCTCTGCATATATATGATATTAGACCTCTATTAGATATGGAGTTGGTAAAAATATCATTCTGTATGCTGCCTTTTTGTACTGGGACATGGCTAACACACATGCCCTCCAGTTTTGTCCATATTATCAAATGTGGAGAGAGATTCTTAATATCTGAATACTATTCTGTTATATGTAGTTTATTACCATATAATGATGTCTTGATCAACAAAGCAAAGTGGTAATGATGTCATAGTGCAAAGTAAAGACCATGTGTCTGGGGTTATACTGGATATGTGGAGAGAAGCATTGTAACAAACACTAGAAATTATATAAAAGTATATTTATATAAATATGTATAGTATGCAATACTTAATGTAGCATATGTTATTGCTTTACATGTTTATTATGCTTTTACAAGTGCTTTAGATACACATTGAAAGAAAGGTTTTTGTTTTGTTTTGTTTTGTTTTTTATAAAACTGTCAAATTATGCTGTCTTCTTGTTATAAGCCTAGGTCATCTGTTTAAGAGTGGCCCTTTAAAAAAAGATAAATAAAAAATTGATCAGAGGGGAAAAAAAAAGAGTGACCCTCATCTGAGAAAATGCCTCTTGTTGGCCTGTAGGCAAGTATATGGCACATTTTCTTGATATGTGTTTGATATGGGAGAGGCCAGACCACTGTGGGAGTGTACTGTGTATAGGCACGTGTTCCTGAATTGTATAAAAAAGCAAACTGAGCAAGCCAGGAAGCAGCACCCCTCCACAGTCACTCCTCCATTGCTGCCTCTAGGTTTCTACCTTGAGTTCCTGCCCTTGGGTCCCTTTCACGATAGACTTTGAATTCTAAGACAAAAACCCTTTGCTTCCCAAGTTGCTTCTTGTCATGATGTTTATCATGGCAATAGAAATAAAACTAGGGAAAGATCACTTTATCCTTTCATCCACTGATGGACACTCAGGCTTTTTTGATACCTTGGCTATTTTGAGTAACACTACCATAAGCATGAAAGATCTAAAGCCTTTAGATATATTTCATTTCCTTTGGGCCTATACTAAGTTGTGATATTGTTGGATCACTTGAAGGTCTATTTTAGTTTCTTGAGAAATATCACACTGTTTTCCATAATGTCTGCAACAATTTACATTTGTACCAAATGTGTACAAGCGTTCCCTTTCTTCACATCCTTACCTATACTTGCTGTCTTTTTGTCTGAAAAAACTCTGGGTCCTGTGGTCAGTTGCTGTATGAGGGCACTAGATGACCTGGGTAAAGCTGTCACATCAACCTGGTGGCTTGAAGAACAAACCTTTATTGCTCTTTCGTGTGGCAGTCCTTACAGCAGTTACAGGTAGCCACATAAGCTCTGTCTTTCGTGCCATTCTAGGACAGGCTGCTTCCGTGGTTTTGCCATCCCCTGTGGCATTATTTTGGTACCCGTGAGGCACATGGCCACACTGAGATTCTAATAGTGGAAAGGAGAAAGTGAGTGTGGAAGGCACTTGTAGCCTTTAGTTCTATCTCCCACACTGTGTAGACAAACCTTAGTTCTGTGACAACATACAGAAGATGCCATGGATGCATCCTCCTGAGATAGCATGGTGGGACTGTTTCAGTTAGGTATTCCTTTAGTTTCTTCCTCGATCCATATGCTGCTTCTATATATGTTAGTGTGTAGAAGAAATTAACTACTACAGTGTGAGGAAGCACATTGATTGGAGTCATGGCAGAAACGTCAATCATTGCATCTCACTCTGGTGGTTAAATACAGGCACTGTGTGAATGCAGAAGTCACAGACTCCTCTGAAGTCACCAGCAGGGGAAATCTGAGTTCAGTATCAATGTACTTTTAACTTCCTAACGCCTTTGGTAACACTGTTTATTCACCCAAGTCTTTACATTCTGGGTTACCCTGCAGAATTCCAGAGCAGATTGTCAGAATTTTCATCTATCAAAAGATTCTTTTAGTGCATACTCACTGTAAAATTTTAATAGAAATTTGGAGTGTCTTTCTTAGAAAAGGTTCTTAATTAAATTCATTAACTAGATTGCATTAATTTCTATCCCACCCTGCTTCAGGATAAGTCATAACTCTTAAAGTGGCTGTATTTTAATTCTTAGTAAAGCAATCCACTTGGAACTCTGTATTTCCTCATTTAATTGGTTTATTCTGTATTTTGGATTTCCTCCACTTCTATATCAGCATCTTTCAGGCATATGTGTTTCCAGGTCATTATAGGATTGTAGTTAAATACATTCAAAGGATTCTTGCAACTCAAGTCCAATCGAAGACAAGCATCTTTTGAATCCAGGTCTGGGAGTGGTGAATTATTTTCCACTCCCGTGGCTGTTTTTCACATAAGTGTTACCATTCAATCAAAGTTTGTTCTGCCATCATTTTCAATAAAACATGGATGAGTCCAACACAGGAGATATAAACTTAAAAACCCAAAATAGTATTAATTAATGTTAAAATTAATAATTTATTAATATACAGTATTATATTAGTAAAAATTGTATATGCAAGCTATCTTAAAAATAACTCCATTTCTTTACACCTCTCTAGTTCCTAATATTTAGGTGTCCATTAA
Source organism: Acomys minous (assembly GCF_964271855.1). Classification (NCBI taxonomy): domain Eukaryota; kingdom Metazoa; phylum Chordata; class Mammalia; order Rodentia; family Muridae; genus Acomys; species Acomys minous. Next base: position 58,409,179 of record NC_140489.1, read on the forward strand.
TTAATGTTCATGCATTAATTGATTAATTAATTAATGAGGATTAATTGACCCTCATGCCCCTCTTATAGCTTAGTTCAGTGGTCAACCATTAAAGCATTCTTTTTAAAAGTTGTTTTTTTCTATATATTTATTTTTTAATTGCAACTCAATTGTTATCCCATCACTTGTATCTTCCGTTCCTCCCTCCCTCCCGCTTTCACCCTATTCCCCTCCCCTAGGTCTATGACTGAGGGGGACCTCCTCCCCCACTTTATGGTCATAGGCTATCAAGTCTCATCTTGATAGGCTGCTTATTCTTTCTTTGAGTGTCACTGGGGCCCCCCACCAAGGGGAGGTGTTCAAATATGGGGCATAAGAGTTCATGTCAGAGTTAGTCCCTGCTCTCCACCCAACTGTGGAGAATATCCTGTCCTTTGGCTACATCAGAGTAAGGGTTCAATGTTTACTACTTGTCATGTCGGTTTGCGCAATAGTTTGAACAGACCCCCCCCCCCGAACCTGATCCACCTGTTACGAGGTTCTTCTTGTAGGTTTCTAAGATTCTCTGGAACTTTCTTTTTCCCCATCTCCTATATTTCTCTTACCAAGAGTCCCACTGTGATGTCCTCCATCTATTCCAATCTCCTGGTAAGTGAAGACTATCATGTGACATGCCTTTTGGGCTAAGGTCCAATTATAAGTGTGATTCTTTCTGCTTCTGGGTTAACTCACTCATTATGATTATTGCTAGTCCCATCTATTTGTCCATAAATTTTGGAATTTCCTTGTTTTTTTATAGCTGAGTCGTATTTCATAGTGTAAATGTACCATAGTTTCTTTATCCACTCTTCTACTGAGGGACATTTAGGCTGTTTCCAGGTTCTGGCTATTATGAATAAGGCTGCTGTAAACATGGTTGAGCATATGTCCCTGTTGTGTGGTGGAGCATCTTCTGGGTATATTCCAGGGAGTGGAATAGCTGGGTCTTGAGGAAGCCCTATTCCCAGTTTTCTGAGAAAGCACCAGATAGATTTCCAAAGTGGCTGTACAAGTTTGCATTCCCACCAGCAATGAAGGAGTGTTCCTCTCTCTCCTCTTTTTCCACATCCTCGCCTCATGCCCCTCTTATAGCTTAGTTCAGTGGTCAACCATTAAAGCATTCTTCAGTGATCAACCTTTAAAGAATTCCCTGGTATACAATTATTTGTTTGCCCTTTCATTTTCTCATATCCATTTGACAAACCCTCATCTTGATTTACTTCTACTCTTTCTGAGTCTATAACCACACAACTAAATGTTTCTGGTAAAATAACACTAATTGCATAAATATCTGGAGTACGGTGGTGCCCAGTGATGGCTGCTACAATTTAGTAGCTCAGCCCCTCCATCATTTCCATGAGGGATAGCTCACACTCTCTCTGACTTCTTCTTTCTCTCCTTGCTCTTAATGGGTGACTTTTATTCCTAGTCCCTCAGTAAAATAGAAGCAAGTAGAACCAGCATCTAATACTGTACTATGTACAGAATAGGAACTCAACATATAGTGAATAAAATCCTTCCTGGACATGAACATCCCTAATAACCTAGAAACTGATTTCAATCACACCACCTGTGTGATAGCAAGGAAGCATCCCACTGTGCTTGTGAGGATGAAGGCACAGGAGCAAGCACTGATGAGCTTGGAATTGAAATCTTAAACTGAAATCAAGCATTAATTTCTACTTAGACAACATTTCTAGTAGTAGTAATGTATACATATATATGTATATATATAATCAATGTTATTTCAGCTAAATAACTGTCTCCCTCCTGCTTGCATGGTTTACTCTTATAATTTAAAATCCAAAGGATATTGTTCAGTTGGCAGTTGCATGAAAGATGGTTTGATTTTAGTGAGTTGGTTGTATGGAATAAAAATTAGCTAAATTAATCAGCCTCGTAGAAATCCTGTGTAGCTGAACCCAATGAGTGTGTAAATGGAACGTGCCCTTAAAACTGAATCAGCATTCTCTTTTCTTTTCCTCCGCAAGCCAGACCTTGATAGGAAATGTGGTTTGTGGAATAACCTAGAATAACTTAGTAAGTTGAACCTCATGGGAGCCTGGCACGGAGGCTGGTTTGAAATAACAGCTCAAAAGTAAGTTGTGTAGCTCTGGTTCCAGGTCATTCAGCAAGTATAAAATTAAGAGTTAACACATAAAGATAAGTGTGATTAATGAAATGGAGGAAATCTTGGCTCAGCGTTAGGGAAAGGGTATGGCAGTAAATGTTTTAAAACCAGAAATCATTCACTGTATCACGACCGCAAGGCGGCATGCTGCGTTGGATGAAGGAAAGCCACTGCCACTGAGCCCTGCTTTTTCTTCGATGGCAATCAGTGTCAGTGACTTAGAGGAAAAAAAATTAACTGCCTGGGACCGAAAACTCTGAATTCTCTTAGCGATTTTCTGTAACCAGCGGTTAGTTGGCTGGCTTTCCCTTCCTGTAAGGTTCTCACATGTTAGCAAGGAAAGAGAATTATTTGTTTGAGAAAGGGAAGAGTTGCTGTCATTTGTGTCTTTATGGGATCAAATGCTAGAAGCTTCTGCATAATGGAGTAGCAAAGGGATTGTGAGTATGATGGGATGGGTGGGCTGTCCAGCTGAAATTTTCTAAGAAGCTAAAACTTTGATGTAAGACCATAATATTTTTACTGAATTAAGCTAAACAGAGAGAAAACGTTTCAGATCGACTTTCTGACATCTTTGAGAACTTGTGAGTGATGATAAAGGATTATTGGAGATTTAGAGAAAGCACTGTCTCTCCCTGCATTTGAACACCAGCTGGGTAACAGCATAGATTTTGACAAAAATGTGCTGCAATATCTTTGACAATCAGCTCTCTGGATTACATGCAAACAAAACCCCTGATTTGTAGCAAAAATGGTACGCCCGTTGCCTTCTCTGGTGCAGCTTTCAAGCTCCCCACATCAGGCAAAGGGCGAGATGCTGGCATGAAGGCACCAGCATCAACACAAGGTCTGGTTGCATCTCTTCTCAAAACGGAGATTACGAGAAATATAGTCACTGTTCTGCTTCACAGAAGATGAGAAAAGTCCCCGGAGCTGGACCAGACCTCTGTAGACCTGAGGGCGGCACCTATGCTCGCCTTGTAAGTGGCCCTCTCCTCCATGCCCAACAGTCCCAAAGCCTCTTCTAACCCTGTATCTCAATTTTGATGAACTTCGTCAACTTGAACATTAAAAGTACAATACGAACTTTCTCTGAACTAACACGTCTTTATTATATATGCCGTATACTAAGTGATTAAGGATTTTATGTGTGTTTACTTTATAGTTTGTATAGCAAGCATCAACCCCTGTTTTCCACCATGCATTTCTCTTTAAAGCCATTTTTGTACATCTCTGGAAATATTTTACCATCTGCCAGATAATCCATGGCTTGAATTTTTCCCTGTACTGCTGCCTGTATTGTGTAAATATCTTAGCTTTCTACAAGGGAGTAACACACATGGGAGTGGATCCTAGATCTAACTGCACATGGAGCTCTCCTGGAGTTTTACCCAGGGTTACACTTGCGGGATGCGGAAGGAGGGAGCAAAGGAAGTGTAAATATCTTCCGTTAAAATATCAGTCATCTTAAACACATTGTACTGAGCTTAAATTGAGTACAAAGTAATTAACCTAAAGGCATTAGTAGTAAGAGACAGTAGTTTAAGAATTTCTTTAAATCTACTTTTGCCTTTAAAGTGAATTTGGAAAAAAATCACCTATTTATGAAGTTTTCTTTCTTCCTTCCATATGCTCCCTTTACCCTGAGCCCCAGAGGTTAATGTGTTTGTTCATACGTTTTAAATCTGAAGCACATCTCTACCCATTCTTAGGGCAGGGAGACTGTAAACCGTGGTAGGACAGAGAACGCAATGTGGAAACTATTGCAGTCCCTGAAAACGTGTGCTGACAGCTCCTGCTCAGTGTTAGTTTCTTTAAAAAAAAAAAAGAAAGAAAGAAAGAAAAGAAAAAAAAAAGCACAAGTCCATAGTAAACCTATGTGAAAGCTTTTGCTTCACATTTTTCAAAGGGAGATGTGGTTTGTCCAAACACATAACCCTCAATAAAATCTTTCAAACCTGCCAGATGTATTGCCTTGTTGGCCACGTCAATGCGCATAATGTCGTTACTATACCACAATGCTAGAGCACCTTAGCTGTTATTGGGGGAAAGCACAATATATTTGATTTCCCTTTATGAGAGTCACATTGCTTATAATTCAGCAGGGCTACCGCATTTTCTGGGCAGGCTATCAAATAGGATGCTGTAATGATTTGCTTGACTAGTGGAGTAGATAAAAAAAAATACTAGTTTTGTCTGGAGCTGTTCTATTTTTGAATTTGAAATTTGTACAGTATGTATCCATTCCTCCACAGTTCTCTTTAGAAGTCAAAATTATTTAACACTTTAAGATTGAAAATATGGCATAAAATCAGTTAAGTAAATGAATAAAATAGCATGAATATCAGAAAACAAAATGAGGTCTTGTATTTAATTTTAAAATAGCAAAGAGGGGACTGCCAGATCTTTTGGCATGATAGAAGGCACAGGCTTACCATGGACCTGCTACCCTGGAGACTCCTGATTACTTCTGCACTGGTCTGCACAGAGCTGGTGAGATGTTTTCTGCTTCGTGTTAGCTACCAAGGTTTTCTTGGCAATAATTCATCCTACTTAAAAAACAGACATGAACTCAGCATGCATTTGTAGTAATTTTTCTGTAAGATCACTCTACCTTCCAAAGTGATCTATAGATTCACTTCAGTCCCTACTAGTGGTACTTTATAGACAAATAGAAAAAAAGAAATCCTAAAACTCAAACAGATCCATAAAAGACCCCAGATAACCAAGAAATTTTGAAATAAAAGGAGTGAAGCTAGAAGCAACTTATTACCCACGGTGGCTAACCTTGGTTGTCTGTTTGACCACATCTGGAATCAACTAAAACACGAGCTACTGGGCACGCCTGGGAGGGGTTTTCCTGCCCAGATCATTTGAAACAGAACGAGTCACTCTAAATCTCAGCCACACTTTCTGGTGACAGCCCAGATGAAAAGACATGGAAGGAAGCTTTGCTGTCTTCTCTTTCCCTGGCAAGCCCACCTATCCTGTTGCTGTGGCATTCTTTCATCAATACAAGAACCAAATTTTTTGGATTGTGGCATAGTCTGAAGATCAGCAGCTTCTAGGGATCCTCTAGAACTTCAGCACAAATTAGGACTGCAGAGACAACCAAACTCAGCCTGAGCAACTACTGGATTCTCAGTTTCCCCATACTTGGTCTGCCTGGACATCCTGTAGGCCAATAAATAACCACACAGAGAAGAAGGGCATTGGATTGGATCCCTATTTCATCATATGAAAAAAAAAGTGGACTGGATTAAGTTATATTTTATAGTTATAAAAATCACCAAAATAAAGCAGCCCTCACCTTGATATAGACAAACAATTTGAAGACATGGCTCAAAAGTGCTTGTAAGAAAAACAAAAATGGATAATAAAATGGATAAATTATAAAGTTCATCCAAAACAAAGAAACGTTTAGTAGGTTGAAAAGATAGCCTACAGACTGGAAAAAGAGTATTGTCAAACCCTACATTTAACAAGGGATAACATCCAAAATATATAAAGAACTCAAATACCCTATTTTAAAAAATGTTAAAGACACATGAGCAAAAAATGTCCCAATCAAAAGCAAACAAGATTCTGAAAGTATGTGCAATGCCACTAATTACAGCACAGTGGGATGTCATCTCACTGAAGTTAGAATGGCTGTTCTCGGGAGAAAAGCAGCAAATTCTAACAAGTGAGCTAATCACTGCCATTATGGAAAACAACAAAGATGTTCCTCAGAAAGCTTCACCATGTTATCATGAAACTACATGTACGTGTGTGACTCTAAACTAATTGAAATCTGTACACCCATGTTCATTTCAGTATGATTCGCAGTAGCCTAGATGTGGAATAGAAGAAACAGACGAACTGAGGAAATATATGGTACACATACAATGAATACTATTAAGTCCCTAAAAAGAAGGAACTACCAAATTTGTGGCTACATGGTCAGACCTGGAGGGCACTGTGCTACATGGACCAACAGGGCACAGACTGCTAATACTGCATGATGGAAATAAAGTGGAAGTGTCGTTTCCAGATACCCAGAAGATCAACGTTACAGAGTAATAGCTAATCAGGAGTAATAAGCTCTAGAGATAAATCATTTGCACGAAATGATGACTGTAATCACCAACACGGTGTGTTTGAAATTGCTAGAAGATTAGATTTAATGAGTGCATAAGGTCCAGTAACTAACTTTAGTTAGTCCTTCCACAGAGTCACCATATGAAGATAGCACACCAGCTCCCATATACTCACAGTCACCTAAAAGTCAAGTTTAAAGTATTATGATAGTTCAAAAACTATCAAGAATTCTCTGGCTTATATATATGCTAAATTCTTACAACGCCACATTCTGCACACCATTGGGAAGGAATGGTTTAATTGTCTATGGTTGCATAATTCAGCTTGTTTTTTTTTTTTACAATTATTAAGTAACATCTAGGTACAGGCACGTGTTATGGACAGGCAAATGTTTATGGGTAACTGCACATTATTAGCCAAAGTATAGTATGCTAAATGCTATTTCAACACTTTAATGCATTTGAAATGGATTTATATTTTAATATTATGTAACTGGAATATATTACCAAATTATAGAAAACAAATAATGAATTGACTTAGTCAAAACAATTTGGAATAGATTTGGATGACTTTGTGATTCAAAGTGTATAAAAACTATATCAATAAATTCAAAATTAAGTCCATAACTTAAGGATCATTCAACATTGCCCTTTAATCAGTTATGTTCAAGGCTTCTTTGGGGTACTCAGTTTGTTTTCCATGTCCCTTCAGTCTGTTATAAAAAGGGTCACTGAAGCCATTGGACTGTAGCTCCAGAGTAAAGGCGGAGTGGAGTGGGGAGGAAGCCTAGGATGGCTTGCTGTCCCAGGTGTCTGTGCTTTGTGTACAGTAGGGTTAGCAGTGGTGGCATAGAATGCTCCATAGCAGTTCTGCCCACCAATTATAGTAACTCACGTACTGTTGGCCCCCTTCCTGCGGCCAGGTTGTAATGGTAAGGTTTTAAATCATCTGCTCTATGGCACACATATTTAAATTTTCTAAGAGCAGTCTATTTCTCACTGGGAAAAAAAGCACATTGTTGAGATATGAGATACCTACTTGTGGTTCTTGGCAAGGTGAAGGAAAACAGTTAAGAACTTCTTGGTAATACACACACACACACACACACACACACACACACACACACACACACACACATCCTTTTATAGGACATTCCAAAGGCAAAGATATACATAACATTTAAAAATGTTAAAGGTTTGTTTATATTTTCTATTATTAATTTTATAATTACTATAACATACTTCCTTGACAAGAGTCAACAATTTGGAACCAAAGTAAATACTCATATAAGACTAAAATTGATGCAGAACCTAGAAATACCTTTAAGTAGCAACGTCAATCACCTAGAGATGGCTGTACACATGTTGCCTTCCTCAGTGTGTGACTTCCATGTTGACCTTTGAAGGTCACCCTTGGCTCTGCATCAGACTGGACTTCAGCACCTAGTACATTATCCTTTACACACACAGCTCTCAGCAGTCACTTGTCAGCTTATTAGATACTGATTGACCTGTATCCTGTTTACGTTTGTATACCAACTGGCATCTGAGTATGTGACCTCTATTGCAATTCTCTACTCTAGTACTACCTGTACTTTATTTTATACCATTTTATATTTCTCGTCCTTATCTGCTTATTTATATAAAGCTCAAACTAATGAAAAAATACATAATGAATAGCTGCCAGTCCATTTTATTTTGAAGATTGGCTAACATGGTGGCATATACACAGACCCCAACCAGCAGTGATTTATTTATTCAACAAATATTTATTGAGCTTCCCGAGTGCCTGACATCATGAAAAGTCATGGGGTTGGGAAAATAAACAAGGGAGCTGCATCCTCTACCTGCACGGAGCATTCCACAGGAAGACAGACAAGAGCAACGTCAACCGAGTTCAGGAGACTGTTGGAGACACATCAGAAGGCTCCTGTGTCAGACAGAATTAGATCCACCACATCTCAACCTCAGTTTATAAGATAGACAACAGGAACTCAGAAGTGTTAGAAACAACTATTTTATTTCTTTACTGTGAGGTGCTATACCCCTGAATCACCTTGTCCAAGATGGCTGTCTCTGCCCTGTGTGCATAAACTACAGCAGGAAGGAAGAGCCGTGAGAAGAACGGCAGAAGGGCTGCCTTCAGGACAGAGGAACGTGGTGCTGATGTCCACTCAGGGCCTGGGACTTAGTGAAAATTCTCAGAAGAGGTGAAGGCTGGGAAAAGCATTCGCAGCACGATGGTAACCCTTTCGCAGTAGCATTGGCTCAGATGGAGATGGATAACTGCGCCAGTTAAAAGAGGGCCACATTGATGCTGGGAATACAAGTTCCAGGTTCAGAGATCTGATGGTTAATCTCACTTGGCGACTTGACACACTGGAAAGAGAGAGCCTCGGTTGAAGACTAGCCTCCATCAGATTGATGGGGGAGGGGGGAATTCTCTTAATTGACAATTGATGGAGAGGAGTGTAGTACAGTAATGCCTTCCCAAGGCAGATGGGCTGAGAAACCAACTGGAGCAACCCCAGTTGAATTGTATCCAGTTCAATTCAGGTTCCTGCCTGAGTTCCTGCCTTGCTTTCCTTCTATTGTGCACTATAACCTGTGAGCTAAATAAATACTGTTTTTTTTTTCAAAGTTGCTTTGGGTCGGTGTTCTATCATAGCAACCAAAAGCTGACTCACAAAAAGAGTTAGCCCATGGCTGTCAGGACCCACTGGACTTTCATTTAAACCACAGAGAAGTAGTCACATCCATTATGGTGTTGAGAACCTGCCAAAATGTTTAAAAAAAAAAAACAGTTATAACATGCTAAGTTTACCATGTTGATTTACATTGCTCTTCAGTTTTTGTGTTTGGGCCTACAAAACCACTCTTATTGTCTACTGATGCTTCTAATAGCCAGCTCCCTTTCTCTGTTGTGATAAATCAGTGTTAGGATTCTCATTTACAGTAATACTTGAAAATGAATATTTTTATGCTTAGGTCCTTATTTTCTTCCCTCCCTCTCTCCCACTCTCTTTCTTTCTTTCTTTCTTTCTTTCTTTCTTTCTTTCTTTCTTTCTTTCTTTCTATTAAACAGTCTTCTCATTGTGTAGCACTGTGTAGCCAGGCTGGCCTAGAAATCTGTGTAGACTAAGCTGGCCTCAGACTTACTGAGACTCGCTTCCTAAATGCTAGGATTAAAGGGTTGTGCCACCAAGCCTGGCTGTTTCTCTTAATTTTTAATTGGAGATTCAAATAACACAAAATCTCATTAAAATAAGCACAATTTGAAGACATTTTATTCTCTTTTTTTTTTTTATTCTCAAGGCAACTGTTGTTCTAAAGTTAAGATCAAATACTACATTTAAATTTGAAATCAACCAGAAAAAGCATCTGCTAAGAAAGAGTTGGTCCAAATATCTTATTATTTAGGTTGGTGCGGACACTTTCACATCCTTCCTTCAGATACTGTGGTGTTCCTGAGGAACATCTCCCCAGGAAAAGGGCTTCTGTGGTTGTTTGACAGTGCAGTTTTCTATCAGTAAAGAGATTAAACTGTTTGATTTTGTATTCATCTGTGACTGCTGCATCTAATACATGTCAGGTTGGTGACAGGAAAACAAGTTTTTTTTTGAGATCCACATGTTTTGAATTGGCAATTAGAATAGATTAAATGGAACCTACCATTTGAGTTACCATCTCATGTTAAAACTTCAGCCATCTCATGTTAAAACTTCAGTTTAAGAGGGAAGTATTAAAACCTGTGTCCATAGATTTCTTGTTCAGTTTGAGACTCCACACGAGGTAATAGAATTATTAAGAAGTCTGTGGTGGAATTCACTGCTTGGATGTCACTTCACATCATCTTATTCCGTTTTTATGGTTACCCTCATATCTTCATTATCCCAGGCTACCCAGTGAAGGAGAGCCAGCGTCCCTCCCACCCTAGGGAATCTAGACTTCACTGTGAATTCTGATAACAGTTTTACAACCTCCACATCACTTCCAATGTACATGTTTTCTCTAATTAAAATGTGTTGTTACTAATTTCAAGTCTACAATTACCTATTTTGGTTAAAAATAACAATAAGTAATCAAACTGATACTCTGGATCAAATATGTTACGTTTGGCAATTTGAGCCACATTTTTTCTGTTGTCAAAGTCACAAATTGGTAGGTAGCTTTCATGGATAGACATCGACTGTTACAAACTGTAACAGTTCTCCTTTTCATTGGTGCATCAAAATACTCTACAAAAACAACTTGAGAAAGAGGTGATTTTGCCTTACAGTTTAAGAGGGATATAGCTGATTTTTCTGACATCACAGTGGTAGAAGGATAAAGCAGTCCATCACATTACATCCACAGTCGGAGGGAGAAAAATCAATACCGATGCTCATCTTACTTTCTTAGTTTGTACAACTGTAGGTTGTACAAATACGGTGATGCCATATTAGGGATAAATTTTCTGTCCTTAGTTTGACCTTTCAGGAAAAACCCTGACAGATACAACCAGAGGTATATTTCTGTGATGATTCTAAATCCTATAAAATTGAAATTAAGACTAACCACCTCTCACACTTAGAGGTAACAGAACACCAGAATGTCTATGTTTTGATGACCACTGGTGCTATTGCTGAAAAACCAAAACAAAACTGGAAACCAAAGAAGAAAGAGGATGAGCATCACTGCTCTTTGCTGGCCCACCCATGAATGAATGTGATTGGGTAGCAGCAAGATTAAAAGACACATGGTTAGACCACTAACAGAGCACATGGCCTTGGGTTACTGTCACTCCTCTTAAAATCTGTTGGAATATCCTCAGTGAATGTGGAATCCGTTGGTGACAACACAACAACAGGCACAAATCCAACAAGATAATCTTAAAAGTCCATTTACTGCCCCATCATAAGGATGAAGTACAAATACCAAGAAATGATCCGGACCATGATCTACACATTTCAGTCTCTTCTCTTGCCAATTTCATATCCACTTTCAGGCCCAAGTTACCATAAGCTTTAAACAATTCCTCCTTCTCCTCTTCCTCTTCTTTTATCTCTCTCTGTGTGTGTATGCATGCTCATATGGGCACACATGCACACATGTGAATGTACATAAATGTTTTTCCACTATTCCTCATGCTCATGCTACCTTCTAGCTAAAGTATCTTTCCCATACTTGACCTCCAAACCAGGCCATGTTGGGGGCCTTTCTCTCTAAGAGCGTCTGTCAGCTCGGTGCTATGCCTCCGCCTGTGTATCCTTATTTCACTGTCTGCTCTCTTTGCTAGGCTCTATCCTCAAATCTGGACACAGAGGGAGCAGCCAATGTGAAATTTCTGGGTGGATACAAGGAAGGTTGATGAAAACTAGAGATTAGAAAATAGCTTAACTACAAAATTATAAGATAGAGTCTGTGGGGAAGTAGAGCAATTTTGAAAATAAGAAAATGGCTTTCTATTCATGTAAACTGAGTTTGCAAGTTGTGCTATTAATTCTAATTAGTGGTTGGGGCTGTTGGTTATTTCAGGAAACTTTTGGGTGATATACCATATGGTGCTGTTTGGCATTTACAATTTTTTTTTCCTTAAGAGAGTGAGAGAAGCACTGCACACTTGCTTTGGTAAGAGATGCCCAGTGTCTTATTCATAGACCCTCACTTAACTGATGACGGTGGTAGTGCTTGGTAAAAATTCTGTCTTAAATGTTGAGTTTGGGGTCAATTTCATCTATTGGATTATGGCTTTATCCTAATTAACTAACCATAAGCTGTAACTGTTGGTTATATCGGTGTACATACACACGTGTGAGTTGGAATTCAAGAGTAAGGGAATCCAGAATTTTAGATCTTGAATTTATTCCAGATCATTTAAATCTTCCCTTTGCTGGTGGGAAACAAACCCTCATGGAAAAATGACTATTCCTTAGAGGAACCAGGCAAAGAGTTCTGGTTACTTTCTTTTTCCAGATGATTTTTCCAGCAAGGATATATTGGAGAACATAGCAAGATGCACTAGTACTTTCCTGAGTAATTCAACTTTATTAATAAAGATAAAGGTGTTCCCCAGAGGCCTGGTCACTTACAACCCTGCTGTCCCCGGTTCCTTGAGAAACCATGATTGGCAAAAACTTATGATGATAGCTGTTGCCCACTAGGAGAACACAGCTTCCTGTACATAAAACTGCAGGAGAAAAAAAAGCTCGTCTTGCAGAGAAAACTGCTGGTTTATAAATTATCAGCATAGTAATTGATAATCAATATAGTAGTTTAAGTAGTTTTTCAGCTTAGCAGTTATAAAATAACTGTTGTGTTTATAAGAGTAACAATAATCACAGCAGCCACTTTACCTGGCACCCCAGATAGTGATGGCATTTATAATGTTATCAGAGACATGTATAGCTACGTGAGGGTAAGCTTTATCATTCTCTACATAAGTAAAGGTTGTTAGAGTTCAGCTCATTTCCCCAAGGCCACACAGCAGTATAGTATTTGTAGGTAGCTCCTTATGGGAGATACATTTACTGCAAATTGCAAACTAACTCAGTTTGGGTTTGGCTGTGATTTAGGCCCTCCAACCCCCCATTTTACACCATAATTATACACAGGAGTATATTATACACAGTTCATGTATATTATAAATGTATTTATCTTTATTAATAAAGAGGAATTGATCAAGATAGTATTGGTGCATCTCTGCAACTTGTAAGATCACACACACACTTAGTTTTGCTTGAAAAATTACATTCATCTGGGAGTAAAACCAGTCAGAATTCCTTTCCTGACACCTCCAGGGATCAGTCATTTATCCACAGAGGCATCTACTTCTTATCAGAAAGTCAGGAAGATGGCTGGTCAGAGAGTGAGGACACTTGGCGACAAAGGCTAAAGAACTGGGTTAGTTCAGCAAATTGGCTGGATACAAAATTAACTCAAAAAAGTCTGTAGCCTTCCTATACACAAATGATAAGCTTGCAGAGGAAGAAATTAGGAAAACTACACCCTTCACATTAGCCACAAGCAATATAAAGTACTTAGGAGTTACTCTTACTAAGCAAGTGAAGGACCTGTTTGAAAAAAATTTCAAAACCCTAAAGAAAGAGATTGAAGATGACATGAGAAGATGGAAGGATCTACCTTGCTCATGGATAGGGAGAATTAACATAATAAAAATGGCCATCCTACCAAAAGCAATCTACAGATTCAATGCAATCCCTATCAAAATACCTACACAATTTTTTAAAGACATTGAAAGTTCAATTCTGAACTTCATATGGAAAAACAAAAAACCCAGAATAGCTAAAACAATCTTGTACAATAAAAGGTGCTCTGGAGGAGTCTCCATACCTGATCTCAAACTGTACTATAAAGCAATAGTAATTAAAACAGCATGGTACTGGCACAGCAACAGGCCGGTTGATCAGTGGAATCGAATCGAAGACCCAGATATGAATCCACACACATATGGTCATTTGATTTTTGACAAAGAAGCCAAATCCATTCGATGGAAAAGGGATAGCATCTTCAACAAATGGTGCTGGTCTAACTGGATGTCTATGTGTAAAAAAATGCAACTGGACCCATATTTGTCACCTTGTACAAAACTCAAATCCAAGTGGATTAAAGACCTCAACATAAAACCAGAGACACTAAATCACTTAGAAGAAAAAATGGGAAAGAGCCTGGAACATATTGGCACAGGAGACAACTTCCTGAACAGAACACCAACAGCCCAGGCATTAATGTCAACAATTAATAAATGGGACCTCATGAGGCTGAGAAGCTTCTGGAAGGCAGGTGACACGGTAAAGAGAACAAAGCGACAGCCTACAGACTGGGAAAAGATCTTCACCAACCCCACATCTGACAAAGGTCTAATATCCAAAATATATAAAGAACTCAAGAAATTAAATACCACCAAACCAAATAACCCAATTGAGAAATGGAGCATGGAACTAAACAGAGAATTCTCAACAGAGGAATATCAAATGGCTGAGAAACACTTAAAGAAATGCTCAACCTCCTTAATCATCAGGGAAATGCAAATCAAAACAACGCTGAGATTCCATCTTACACCCATCAGGATGGCTAAGATCAAAAATTCAAGCGACACCACATGCTGGCGAGGATGTGGGGAGAGAGGAACACTCCTTCATTGCTGGTGGGAATGCAAACTAGTACAACCACTTTGGAAATCTATCTGGTGCTATCTCAGAAAAATGGGAATAGGGCTTCCTCAAGACCCAGCTATTCCACTCCTTGGAATATACCCAGAAGATGCTCCAGCACACAGCAAGAAAATTTGCTCAACCATGTTCATAGCAGCCTTATTCATAATCGCCAGAACATGGAAACAGCCTAAGTGTCCCTCAATAGAAGAATGGATAAAGAAACTGTGGTACATATACACTATGGAATACTATTCAGCTATTAAAAACAAGGAATTCCCGAAATTTGTGGATAAATGGATTGAGCTAGAAATGATCATAATGAGTGAGTTAACCCAGAAGCAGAAAGACTCAAATGGTATATATTCACTTATATCTGCATATTAGCCCAAGGGGCATGTCCCACGAAAGCCTTCACTTACCAGGAAACTGCGACAGAGGAGAGGACATTCTAGTGGGACTCTAGATGAGAGAATCATGGGAGAAAGGCAAAGTAGAAGGCCCCAGAGGGTCCTAGAAGCCTACAAGTAGAACATTATGATAGGCAGATTTGGGCACAGGGGTCCCACTCAAACTAAGGCACCAGCCAAGGACAATACAGGCAGTAAACCTTAAACCCCTACCCAGATCTAGACAATGGACAGAACACTCTCCACAGTAGAGTGGAGAGTGGGATATTACTTTCTCACATACTCTGGTGCCTCACCTTTGACCATGTCCCCTGGACGGGGAGACCTGGTGGCAATCAGAGGAAGGACAGCAGGTTACCAAGAAGAGACTTGATACCCTATGATCATATAGAGGGGGAGGTAATCCCCCTCAGGAACAGTCATAGGGGAGGGGAATAAGGGGAAATTGGGAGGGAGGGAAGAATGGGAGGATACAAGTGATGGGATAACCATTGAGATGTAACAAGAATAAATTAATAAAGGAGGAAAAAAAAAAAAGAACTGGGTTAGATTCTAACCCATGTAGCAGAAAGAGAAAGCTGCCTTGTGTAAATTGTTCTAGATCTCCACATAAACTCTATGATATTCATGCATGCAGGTAGGAGCATGCACATGTGCATACACACACACACGTGCACGCTCTCTCTCTCTCTCTCTCTCTCTCACACACACACACACACACACACACACACACACACACACACACACTGAACAAGCTTTACTGTCTGTGCCATCTTAGGAGAGTTATTTAACCTTGTATGCTTTAGTTATCTTGTCTATAAAATTGTGGCACACAATGTCAACTTGATATATGTCCTCTATTAAACTAACGGTATCTAATAACTGCTTGGTCAACTAAGTCATAATCACCTTTATTTCATGAATGTTAGAACTAAGTCTTATGTTTTGTCATGCCAGTGGGAAAACTCAGACTCCTTTCTCTTCTCCCTCCTACTTATACTTATCTGCAGTGAGAGTGGAATACAGAATTTCTGTTTAATTAGTTGTAATTTAATCTGATTGTGTTTTTTTCTATTTTCCTCATAGCCCCACCTCCTTGCCAGAATTATAAGATACTTTCTCCCATCAAAATAAAATTATTTGGTAACTAGCTACTTCTAGTAGCTATTTTGTCCAAGGTTCTAAATCTTTTTTTTTTTTTTTTTTTTTTTACTGAAAGTAAGTTCTTCTCTCATACAATACAGCCCGACCATAGTTTACCCTGCTCCTCTTCCTCCCAGCTCCCCACCAACTTCCCTCTCCCCCTCTGTCTGGATTCTTTATTTTAATCTTAACTTTTAGGAATCAATAGGTGTCTGTGTAGTCATTGGCATTTTCTTTATCGTCTTTCAGGTCTTATAGAAATTTGCCTGATGCATCCTCTCGATGTGGTGAAAACCAGGTAAGGTTCTGCATGAACAAGTTTTATTGACCTTGGCTGATATCCAAGCTAAGATCTGTCAGAACACGAAATGCTAGAACTTGTCCCAGGCCGGTAGCTTCTCCCTATAATGGCATCTAAATTTGCTTTTCAAAGAAAGCACTATTTGACAGATAAAATGTGCCCAGGGAGAAGCATCCTTGGAGAAAGGTCGTCTGAAGGTATGCAGTGTTTACCACTGTCACACACTACAAGTAAGAGGTAATGATTTGTGGTATGCTGGTACATGAGGTAAATTCATCAAAGTGGTGTAAAAACTAAACGTTATCTAATGAATTATGACAGCAGCTTTTCATTTGGCATTGTACATAACAAATTGCTGTCTAGTAGTCAGCATCTTTATTTCAAGTGAACTTTTAATGGTGGTTAAAGAATTTATTCCTGTTACAGAAATAAATTTTGCCAAGGCAAAATGCTGTATTTCCATGAAAATGCTTTAGGAAAGATAAAAATCTAGAACAATGTATTAAACTTTTCTACCAGGAATGAAAACAAAGTAAAAAAAGCAAAAGCAAAAATAAGAAAACTGTGACGTTTAATATGATCACCATAGAGCATTTTGTGGGGTTCATTTTCTCCCCTCCAAATGGCCCTATGTACTCCTCCAACATGCTCAATTTCAAATCACGGGCTCTTTTTCTTTAATTGTTGTTGTTTTGTGAGGTGTGTGCGTGTATATGTGTGTGTGTGTGCATGTGCGTGTGAGTGTGTGTGTATCTTTCTAAATACATAAATACACTAAATCCTCCCTTCTGAGTCTGCATAGTGCTACCTGTGCATATGTGTTCAGGTTTGACTATTCGGTATTGGATAACCAATTGGTAAAGTCTTCCCTGGGGAAAATTATAGCATATTTTGAGAAGTTTAAGCTATGGCTAAGTTAGTGAACTTTGTATTTTGAAATCAGAGGTTTTGAGTGTATAGTGCTTGTTTCCATATATTTGCTTTATATAAAACTCAAAAATAACAGCAGCATATGTTGCAGCCTCTTAGCAAATGTTGCAACACTAATTTTGTGGTAGAACAAATGATTGCTTTCTCAGTTGGGAACTACTTGATGAATTGGACTGGTCATTTGATGGACATTTTATTTAATTTACCCAAAGAAGCCTCTGAATTTAAATTTTCTTTTTTTTTTTAAGGTAGAACTTTTTATTTTCAGGTATGTGAAAGCACACATGGTACTTGACTTGCTGATTCACAGTTATTGCACTTGAGAATCATTCTGTTGCTCATTAGACGATTTCAAAATTTCGTGACTTAATACATTTTTACACTATATTCATTATATGTTGTTGTATAACATGATATCCTCTGAACATAGTCACCACTGTTTTCTTTTTTGTTTGTTTGTTTCCTTTTTTATTTAATTAATTTATTCATATTACATCTCAATTGTTATCCCCTCACTTGTATCCTCCTGTTCGTTCCTCCCTTCCTCCCTCTTTCACCCTATTCCCCACCCCTTAACATTTAATGTGTGTGTGTTTGTGAGGATGCATGGGCATGAGATGCCATGGCAATACTGATGGGGCACAACTATGGGACTCAGCAGACAACTTATGGAATTGGGTTTTCTCTTTCCACTATGTGAGTTCCAGGATGAAATCAGGTCATCAGCCGTGGTGGCAAGTACCTTCTACTCATTGAGCCCGCAAACCATGCAGAATTTCAGAATGGTTGATAAAAGCAAGAAAACAATAGTGACTTTTACATGCGAATAATATCACCTTTATAGTTGAGACAATAGGATTTGGCTTGTGACTGGACCTCAAAGTTTTCATAATAAAATAGCACAGCTTAAACAAAAGACATTTATTTCTTGCAGTTTGGGAAGCTAGGAAGTTCAAGATCAAGGTAGAGGTCCACTCAGTTCTCACTGCAAGTCCTTGTCCTGGCTTACTCTGTAGTCTCTTACTTTTCTTATAAGGTTATTAATTCCATAAAGGTGGATTCAACCCTTATGACTCCAAGTGAACATATCACCTCCCATAGTCCACTTTTATTTTGTTTGCTGTTGTTGTTTTGGTTTTGTTTGGTTTTGGTTTTTTTAAGGCAGGGTTTCCCACAGTCTACTTTTAAGTACTGCACATTGGTGGTCGGAGTGTCAACATTTGAATTTGGGTAGAGTGCAAATTTTCAACAGTTTCAAGAATTTAACCCAAAACAAAAGAAGAAAACCAAGGCTTTACACAAATTACAGAAATTGACCTCTAGACCATCTACTTAGGGGTTTCAGAGGAAGGCAAAGCCTACTGACCTTCTCTCTTTAGGTTGCTCTAGCCTTCCATGGAAAGCCAGAATATTGCTGCTCATCTGAGTAATACATTTTCTTTTTTGTAAAGCATGATTTCCTTGTGTTCAAATAACCTGAGGGAAATTAGAACAATTTAAATTAAGTGTGACAATAAAATTACGGTCACTCCATCCTTCCCACAGTCCTCATTTATCCATCCAGCCATGCATATTCGGTACCTAGCATGCAGGGCCCAGGTTGGCCATGCTCTCCTGAGTCTCCCACTCTGTGAAGAACTTCATTAACACCAACCAAAGGCCAACTCTTTTCTTTGGGCTGGACTTGAGTTGTGTATTGCTTAAAATACATTTACCAAGTAACTCGGGCCTTATATATTCTTTACTGTATATCAAGACATCCATGAAAGTAACATTCGTTAATTGGGATTGGTCACATGCCCTTGCCTACCTTGAAGAGAGAGGGACAATACCACCCCTGCAGGTGTCCTGGCAGAGAACTGGATGGTAAATGGCAAGTGGCCTGCACAACAACAGAAGGTGTACTGAATAAACACCCTATTCACAGTCTAAGGCCAATATCTGTAGAACTTCTTTTGCAAGAGACCACTCAGTCAGTGAACAGGAACAGGTGAAAATGCTGGGCTCTTTACCCTTCTAGTCTGTAGGAAAAGAGTTCCTTTTGCATTTAAGAAGTTGCTTTGTTCTTTTGTTAAAAGTGTTTTGATGCTTATAAATTAAAAGGGAAAACTGGAACACTACATAGAAACCTAGTGAGTACATGTTGTCTACTCATGAAGACTCTCAAAGTTATTTTTTGGAAATCCTGACAGCATTTCCAATTGGAAAGCCTTCTTAAGATTATTGTAGTTCTTTCTGGTAGAAGTACAGAGATTCACCTGTGAGGTATTCTTGCTACAAAAGCAGTGACTGAACCCAAGCAAACTTCTGCTTTCAATCTAACTTATCATTTGATAAGAAATAAAGCATTCAGAGGATTGCATTATGTCTTTATTTTAAATTATATATTATTCCCTCACGATAAACTTTCGTATACCAAGTTCTTGGCTAATAAGAACGGCACCGTTAAAATGTGTAATTTCCATTCAGTCCCTGGTGGTGTTTGTAAGGGTCTTTCACCAATTAAAACACTTTCAACATATTCATTTTAGCATGATTTTTCACCCATAATTTGACCACACCTTTCCTATAATGATTATATACAAAGATTGATATCAACAAAAAATGTTGAAAATTGGAATCCAGCTATTAAAATAAATGAGTTAACTATATCTATAATGACTATTTGTATTTGTAATTTAAAAATGGCATCTAAGATATATTCACAACCAGATGCATGAGCCATTCTGAATGTGCCAACCAGATGAAGTTAATCTACTAGAACCAAGTGGACAATTTAAAGGTTATAATTTATTCTTTATAATAAATACTCTAAGGCAATGCAAATATAGCATAAAACATTTTAAAATAGAAATAAATTCATACCAAATAACACAACTGATCATTTCCAGAGAGGAAAAAATATTTTTGAAGAAAGAATTGGAATTACATTTTTATCATCCTTTGTTCTTCATTTGGCAAAGGAAAGGATTAGACACAAATAGAGGTCAGAAAGAAAAGACTAGATTTCATGAAACAAACCCTTTTGTTTTACTTTTCTCCAGCACATGAGATATTGTGGGAAATAAACCATATCCACAGTTCAAGATTAATTCAATGTATCACACTTAAAGCCTTGATGCCAAAGGCACATGGGAAAACATCGTAAAACAACAGTGTAGGCAGGTACACTTACGTTCAGTGCTCTTAGAGGACACAGCACCACAGAGCAGCCTGCTGGAATAGGCAGCGTTCAGTGGCCTCATGTCTAGTTTCTTAAGTTAGTCTCATTCACTGTTTGATTCATCAAAACTATAAGTGTTCATTGTACAAATTTTAAACAATACTCTTAAGTCTTGTGCCAGTCAAAACAGGTGAGATTGTCACAAGCCTGAATCTCAGGAGATTACACAAAGAATCTTCTCACCCTACCTCATGTCCAATATGAGAAGATATCATAGTTTTTTTAGGCTGCTGTAATCAAATACCGTAAACCGGGCCCTTGTAATCAAAAGAAAGTTTTCAGTTATGGGCGCTGGCTTCTACAAGTTTGTTTGCCCCACAGGTTCCATATCTGCTCTCTAGTGGAAGCCTGTTTCCTCATTCATGGACAGCACCTCGGGTACTCACATGGTGGAAGAAGGTAGCACCCTGGGGTCATTGCTATAAGCACCTTAACCCTGTTCATGAAAGCCTCACACTACTCACCCCCAAGGCTCCACCACTTAACTAACGCCTTAGAGAGGTGAGGATTTAAAGGCATGGATTTGGGGCCTGGGAACCACTTAGGACATGTTAAAGCTACGCTGTGCTCACGGAAACTCTGCTTTAGTGAGATTCCCCTCTATGTGGCACAGTGGAGAGCTCAGTGGTCTCATGTTGCCTCTACTGAGACTGAAGTAAGGTTCGGAACTACTCATTTGACCATCCCTAACCAAGCAGAAGTAGAGGAATGGTGTGCCCCGAGAGCACAGGGAGGACCTAGGTGTCACTATGCTGTGGGCCTTCGTGTCCGTTCCCAGCCTTGCACAAAGAAGCACCATTCACTGACAACTGCCAGTTCTGCTCCCAGATGTAAAAAGACTTCGGGATTTTAGCTGCTTCTTTTAAAATCCACTCCAACATTTCTAAATGTTTTGCACATCCTGACTGCACTGGCCTCAACAGGTCCTCCGTCCCAGACACGTCCTTTGTGGAAGCTCCAAAGGCTGTCTTTGGAGATAGGGTCTCTGTAGATATAAGTCACCATGGTGCAGCCATACTAAACTTGGGGAGGCTCCAAATTCAAAATGATTTGTAGCCTTACAAGAAGAAGGGACTCAGACAGACAATGAAAGAAGGAGGGAAGGAGAAAGAAAGGGAGGGAGGGAAGGAGGGAGGGAAGAAAGGAAACAGTCACATCCAATAACAGTGGTGATTGGAATTACACAGCTGCATGCCTGTTCATATGCAACTTTACTAGCAGCTCCCAGAGACTAGGAGAGAGGAACAGCAGGAATTTGGAAAAGAATTCAGCATGCTGTCCTAATTTATCAACTTTAAATGTTATTCATGATACTTACACCCTTCACCCTATTTTGATAAAAACCTACCCCATCAATGTCACTTATCATCTGTTTCATTGTTTAGCAATGCAGTTGTTGTTTATTGCTGAACCACAAGATACTTGATGACTTGTTTTCCTTAATTACTTTCTCTTTTCATTCTTCAGTTCTCTATATGGTTATTCATCACTATTATTTCTTCTAAGTTGCGTCGATAAGTTTCTTCACTATTGTGTCCTATAAATATCATGATTATGCTTGTTAAAAGTGGGATTATTTATAATCATCTAGCTTTTTGTTTTTAAAAATACATTTATTTATTTATTCATTCATTCATTCATTTATTTATTTTTCTTTTGAGACAAAGTTTCTCTGTGTAGCCCTGGCTGTCCTAGATTTGCTTTGTAAACCAGGCTGGCCTCAAGCTCACAGCAAATCGCCTGCCTCTGCCTCCGCACGTGCTCATCTGGCTTTTTTCTTAGACAGTACTTTTCCTTTGAATTTATCTTTTACTCACAGTTGTATATGGCAGAGAAGGCAGAAGGTCACACCATCACCATATTTCACTTTCCTGCTCCAGATCTGGAGCTGTCCTAGTTCCATCTCCCAGCAGTAAGGCGCAAGGTGTTCAGTGAGGTGAGCGGGAGTCATATAGACACGTCCAAGAACCTCAGTTTTTTCCATTCACATTTAATGCTATTCACAGTGTCTGATTTTCTAAGGTTTTCCAAAAGGGTCGCAAGGCGCTTTTGCTGTTGCCTCCCTCCTTAGGAGCTTTCCTTTCTTAGGTACAGAGAAGGGTGTAATCTTCTCTGCTCTACTAATACTGCCCTCCATCCATTTCCTTTATTGATTTCAGTTGTACAAAAGTGTACTGGTGTTGCACACCTATAATTTCCTGCTCTGTCTTCTTTGTCCTTATGGCTTTACACTCATTTATAATTCTTCTAACTACATTAGTCAGGGCCCAACCAGGAGAATACACCCACTCTGAATATTTGAAACAAAGGGAAGTTAATGCAAGGAATTAGTTAGTCAGATGCTGGGTCTGTGTAGGATCCGACAGAAATCCTGTGAGGCAACCCAGAGATTAGCAGTAGAGCCACAACCCCAGATTGGCTAGACAAAGGAAGGACGTGTTAAAATCATCCTTGTAGTTAGGGTGGAAATTACAGATGTGGTGGGCCTGTCCAGTGCAGATGGAGCCTCAGAAGAGAAACAGCCACCAGCAGACACTTGTTTACTTGAGGCAAACGGAAGAGGGGCACTTGGTTTCTTTCTTCTTACCACCTTCAGTTTCCCACCTACCACTTCGTTTTCTTATTGGCTCATGGTATCCAGGGAGTCACAGAAGCTTTGCAGGGATCAGGCCTTCCACCTTAGAACAGGGAGAAGGAAAAAATGAGAAATAGATCTAAACCAATAGAAGCAGAATATACATGCTGTCATTTTAGTAAGCTTGCTTTAATTTACACTTTTTCTTCATACAATATATTTTGATATTATTTCTACTCCAGTTTCTTCAAGATCCTTTCTATCTCCTCCCCCCATCCAACTTCATACTCTCTCTCTCTCTCTCTCTCTCTCTCTCTCTCTGTGTGTGTGTGTGTGTGTGTGTCTGTCTGTCTCTCTCTGTGTCTCTGTCTGTCTGTCTGTCTCTCTCTCTCTCTCTGTCTGTCTCTCTCTGTCTCTCTCTGTCTGTCTCTGTCTCTGTCTCTGTCTCTGTCTCTCTCTCTCAAAAATCAACACAAGGAAGCAAAAAGACAAAAATACCAAAACAAACCAAAAACTACACACAAAAACATGAATTCTATTTTGTGTTGGCCAGCTGCTTCTGGGCATGTGGTATTGCCCTAGAGTTTGGACGATGTACCCAGTGACACTCTATCGGGAAAAAAATTGATTTTCTCTTTCTTGGAAGATGTCAGTTGTAAATACTTTCTTGCTTAGAGGTGGGGCTTTGTGTCTACTTCCCCTTCTCCTTGCTGGGACTTTGTATGATTTGAACCTGTGTAGATAGATGGTAAGACCTTATTATAGAAGATACAGCTTGCTTACACCATTAAACATGGAGAAATCGAGTTGGTGTACAACTAAAAGCTTCACTCCTACTGACTAACATCCATGTTACTAGAAGTTACACTGCATAAAAGTGATCACCAGTATGACCTAGTAACAAATCCTGCAACCTATATCAGCAACCTACACACAAGATATGCTGGTACAACAATGACACAAGTGTTACAGGTGTAACCAGTCACATTTTGTTTGCACTTAAGGCACTCCTTGAGATGTAGCCCATATCTGACACTGCCAAAATGATCAAGAATCTAAGACTAAACAGCTCATGATCCCTCAGAGTAAATCTATTACTATTATTCTGAAAAAGGAACACACCAATAAATTTACTCCTAATGGCATATTGTTATTCCCATAGATTAGAGTATTTCTCAACCCTCATCAGAGAAGCTTATTCTTAGAGTAGATGGCAATCAACACAGAGATACACAATTGAACAATGTACACAGAGAGACTTTAGAGCATTCGGCCACAAATGGGATACCTCCATCAAACTCTCCCTGTCAAGGGTCAGGGATCTATATGGAAGAAGAGGTAGAACGATTCTAAGAAGGAGAGGGGGGGGCTGGAATCTAAGGAAACAGTGTCATTGAGACACAATAAGGCTGGTGTACATGTGAACCCAGAGACTGTGACAGCATGCACAACATCTGCACAGGTTCATTTTTAGTAAGCTTTGAAAAGGCCTAAAACAAGCATGCATTTCCAACCCAGCATATTGAAGCAAAACTCATGTTGCATCTAAAAGGATCATATTTAATAAATCCTCCATGTATGGATAGTCAGGCACTGTACTACTTCCCTTATATAGAAAATGGCTTAATCTGCTCAAGGTAACTATGGCTCCAGGTGTAGATCTTAATGATCAGAGGTTCTCGCTGTAATTTAGCAGAGAATACTAAGGTAATGAATGCATTACAGTTACAAAGAGCCAAGGTCTCTTCTGAGATTCTCTCTAGAGATGGGCTTTTACAATGATTTATAATTTTGCTTATACTCAAGTAAAACTGTACACAATTGTGTTTAAACTCCTCCACTGAGACCCTGACTACAAATAGTAGAAAAGCCGATTCACCAGTACTAGAAAGATTAAAGGTTTATATTCGCCTAGGGCTAACACTGAGTAGTCTGTAATAATCCTCTCCCCTCTCTCACCTCAGAGTTCTCTTTTCTGAATGGGCTTCATTTGCGACAGCTGCTCTCGCTTGGCATCCCATGTCCCCACAGGTCCAGCTCACATCCCCCCTCTGCTCTAGAACACGGCAGTCTGGGTTTGAGTCCCGACTCATTACCTGTTTGCTTTCGTTAAGTTGACGACCTTCCCTGGGCCTCCATTTCCTCTTCTCTAGGTGGAAACTAGAGTGGTATCCACATCATTCTGGAAACAAATGAGCCACGCGCAAAGGCACACGCACATGCGTGCATGCACACAAAGTACAGTGTTTAACTCTAGGTTAGCAAGGAACGGGAAAATATGAACACAAATGGAGTTTTTAAGGGAGCCAGAGAAACATAAGGAAATACACAAAGTATAGGAGAGGGGAAATGTTTAATATGGAGTCAAGTGGTTTCATGTTCCAAGCCGGAAAAGTTGTGTTATATGAGCAGTCCATTTAAATCCTTCCACAGAAGGTGTTTGCAAGCAGAGAATCCTCCTGGGTCTGAGGGCAGGAGAGCATTGGTTTAGCGCATATGTTCCTACTGACGTCATCCTACACATTCCACACATCATCGGAGCTGCGTGCTGACATTATTACATATCCCCAATGACTATCACAGCGCCTGACCTCCAGGAGGTGTCCAGTGAATGCTGCTTAATGAAAGAATGAAACAGTGTTCATTAATAACCAGAAATAACACTGCCAGCTATGTGACCAATCTGGAATATTTAGAAAGTTAATAATAGGCAGATGGATTGCCTTTGTTGGAAAATGTAAGATTTCACGGAAGAGGCAGAAAGGAAAAATCTATTGAAATGAAAGAAAGAAGAGCACGGTGGTCAGGGACACGGCAAGCCTGAGGTAGAGTTGCAGATACTAAAATGAGCTGAGGAGCTTTCCTTTGGGTGTGTTCAGATGAGAAATAGGTGTCCAGATAAGTCGGGAGACCAGAGATGCTGAAGGAGCACAAGTAAAGAGCTCTGCAATGGGGCGATGGAAGGCAAACTGAGGCACTTCACCTGGAACAGCAACAGACTACGGAAATGAACCATAGGACTCATGCGTGATGTTTGTTTTCTAAGATTCATATTTGAAGAAAACAAAAAAAAAAGATAAACTTAATATTAATAATATATCTTTTCAAATCTGTGTTTAAAACGTTGCCTTAATAGCATGTCAATAGAAAAATTACTAATGAAATGTTTTCCAAAAATAAATATAATATATAAAAATAAAAGAAATGTTTTCCACTTCTTTTCTGCTCTAGAAATTAAATCTAAAACTCATTTCACACTTTAGATTTTCATCTAAATATTGATTAGCCATCTACATTTCAACAGCCACATGGGGCTTGTGGCTCCTGGATTCTATAGCACGCTGTGGAATTAGGTGCAGTGGGAATAAGAAGCCCTTTCAGGGAGCTAAAGACAACTGCCCCGTGATTCCTTCATGAGAACATACTCTCTAGAATAGACTGACAATGGCCAATAAGCAGGGGTCGAGGTGGCATGGGGGTGGGGAGAATACTGCATATGTATTTGTAGGTTTGTGTCTTGGTTTGGTTCTTATTGCTGTGAACAACACCATGAACAAGAGCGACCAGAAGAGGAAAAGTTTTATCTGGCTTACAGGTTAAAGCTGGTCACAGAGGAAAGCCAGACTAGGAAGTCAGGACAAGGGCTTGGAGGCAAGAACTGAAACGGAGACAGTGGAGGAAGGCTGCTTACTGGCTTATTGCTTCTGGCTCGCTCACCTCTTATACATCCTAGGCTGACCCACCTAGGGAAAGCACTGCTCACGGGGCACGGTCCTCTCACATCACTTAGCAGTTAAGACAATGCCCCACAGACACTCAGTCTGACAGAGAGGGTCTCGCCATCAAAGGTCTTTCTTCCTAGAAATCTCCTGTTTGTGTCAAGTTAACAAAAAACTAACCAGCTATTTCTATTTCTATTTATTTCTATTTCCCCATTGCCTATATTCCTCTTACCTAGAGTCTTAGTAGGATGTCCTCACATCTATCCCAATCTCCTGGTAAGTGAAGACTTTTGTGGGACATGCCTTTTGGGCTAGTGCCCAATTATAAGTGAGTATATACCATGTGAGTCTTTCTGCTTCTGTGTTAACTTACTCATTATGATCATTTCTAGTGCCATCCATTTGTCCGCAAATTTAGGGATTTCCTTGTTTTTAATAGCTGAGTAGTATTCCATAGTGTAAATGTACCACAGTTTCTTTATCCATTCTTCGACTGAGGGACATTTAGGCTGTTTCCAGGTTCTGGCTTGTATGAATAAGGCTGCTATGAACATGGTTGAGCATATGTCCCTGTTGTATGGTAGGGCATTTTCTGGGTATATTCTAAGGAGTGAAATAGCTGGGTCTTGAGGAAGCCCTATTCTCAGATTTCTGAGAAAGTACCAGATAGATTTCCAAAGTGGCTGTACTAGTTTGCATTCCCACCAGCAATGAAGGAGTGTTCCTCTTTCTCCACATCTTCGCCAGCATGTGGTGTCACTTGAATTTTTTATCTTAGCCATTCTGATGGATGTAAGATGGAATCTCAGAGTCATTTTGATTTGCGTTTCTCTGATGACTAAAGACAATGAGCATTTCTTTAAGTGTTTCTCAGCCACTCGATATTCCTCTGTTGAGAATTTTCTGAAATAGAAGGACCCAGAGGGTCCTAGAAACCTACAAGAAGAACATCATGATCGTGGCCCAGGGGTGTCTGCTCAAACTAATGCACTAGCCAAGGACAATACAAGTAGTAAACATGGAACCCCTACCCTGATCTACCAAATGGGCAGGGCATTCTCCACAGTTATGTGGAGACTGGGGACTGACTCTGACATGAACTCTGGTGCCCCATATCTGACCATGCCCCTTGGTGGGGAGGCCTGATGGTATTCAAAGAAAGAATAAGGAGGCTATTAAGATGAGACTTGATAGCCTGTGACCATATAGTGGGGGAGGAGGTCCCCCTCAGTCTTAGACCTAGGGGAGGGGAATAGGGTGAAAGTGGGAGGGAGGGAGGAACAGGAGGATACAAGTGATGGGATAAAAATTGAGTTGTAACCTAAATAAATTAATAAAATTAAAAATAAATAAGTAAAATATATTTACTGAAGACACTTAAAAACAAAAACAAACAAAAAAACGAACAAAAACTCAAAAAAAAAAAACCTAACCAGAACAATTTGTATCTTAAAGCAAACAAACAAGCAAAACAGTATTCAAAATCTGGAAGCGTCTGTGAGCATCATTTATTTCAATCATTGCTTGAGATGCTCCTCTTCCTCCTCCTCCTCTTTCTCCTCCTCCTCCTCCTTCTTTTCTCCATTCTAAGTCATTCATCATTTCTACTACATTTTGTTTTTGAACTGAGAGTAAATTAAATGTGAGCTAAGTAAACTGCCCCCACTATAGTAGAGACTGATCATTTCAAGGCTCTGGTTGTCTAAGAGCTAAGTGTGTTCTGGTGGGGCCCAGTGAAGGACAGAAGGGAAGAGGCAGTTTCACACCTTGTAGCCTTAGAGTTATAGACTGCTGGCGAATGGACGAGCCAGGGGTAGCCTTCATTCTTCTTCCCGTCAGAACTTGCACTTCTCATACTTCTCTTAACACACATTAAGTACTGAATTAATTTGAAAGACTCACATAGGTTGAAAACTTGGCAACCATGTATTGTCATACACACGCTTCTAGGGCTTCTACTCAAGTAGCTGAGAATTGATTTACACAGTATCCGTGGCTCCCTCTGAACCCCAGACATACTCACTAAGAACTCCAGGGTGGAGCCCACCTATATTTATGTTCACCAAGCTCCTGGCTGAGTCTTACACAGTGAACCCAGACTGGTTCCTGGGAAAGCCTTTGGGAGCCACTGCTGAATCCCGTATGGACAGTTCTGTAAAGAGTTTCTTTTCTAACACGTGTTAATCTCCTCATTCATCCGTGGTCTCATTCAGTTCATTTACATTAATGCTGTCTCTATGTGAGCAGAGGTAGAAGGGGAAAAGCTCGCCTTATAGAGCCGTTTCTATGGGTTGTGAGATGATATGGAAATATATGTTTCTAGAGCCAGAAATCATGCATTTTGTCCTACTGAGTGGAGTCACAGCTGCAAAGCTAAACCCTAGGTATAGAGGGGCAGCTAGCATCAGCTGCTCCACAAGGAAGGTGAATGACTATGGTGGGTAAACCATGTTATAGGGACAGAAGCCCATCCCAAACTTTATTAAAAATGATGCCTGAGGCTGGGCAGTGCTAAGACACTGCCTTGTGAGGAGTCTAACAGAGAATGAGGAGCCGGAGCCCGGAAGCATCCATAGCTCCATTCACCAGAGAGGAGGGGGGAATAGACGCGAACTTTAAAGTGAGCATTTTAGAGGTTAGAAAAGGGGCACTAAGCAGCCACTGGAGCCAACAAAACAGTGGGGGTAGAAATGAGGAATACACCCCCCAATACATTGTTTGTTTTTATATCCTAAGGAATCCTTTTAAAATAAGAGCAGTGGGAAAGTTAGAATGGGTTCCAGTAGAGCCACAACCAGTAGCTTAGGAGGTGATTTTCACCCTGTTAGTGACTGACCAAGGATGTAAAACATTGAGTGTGCATTCAAGGCTAGGCCGTGGTTATGGCTGACTTCAAACTATAGATAGACATCTGAGGTTAGACCACCACTGTGGCTTCCTTCTAAGCATGGTGATTATGTGTCTGAAGTACAGGGAGAGACCCACAAGTGCATACACTGTATTTTGATGGAGATTTTGTCATGTTGCTAGGTCAGTTCATAGCCTTCATAGTGGTATGAAGTGGTGACGATAGCCTGTCAGTATGGCTTGGGTTTGGAAGCTGTGCGACTCTAGGAGGATGCTGTGGTTTGCATCTGGAATGTCCCATAGAAGCTGGTAATGCCATTTGGAGGGGATGGGAACATTAGGAGGTGGGGTTTGGAGAAAGGTCACTGGGGACACCCCTGAGAAGCTCTGCTTTACTATAGACCCTTCTATGAAGACAGCCTTGTCTTGACCCCAAAGTGTCAGGACCAATGGGCTAAGATCTCTGAAACAATGAACCAATATCAATCTTCTCTCCTTTAAATAGAGTCTCTCAGTATTTTACCCAACTAAGGAAGCTAACACATGAAATTTCTCTGAGACTGGTTTTATTTAGCTGAAAGAGTTTTTTATATTTCCCAAGGCAAAGCAAGAACATGCTGGATTGTGGGGGAGTCCTGCAACTCCATTGACCATACCAGCAATAAATATGTGTTAAAAGTCAAATGTAAAAGATGCAGAAGATGGAAATACAGATTGTTAGAAGTGATAAATAGACCAATTTGCATTGCCTGGTTAATCAAAAGGCTACATGAATGCATGTTGAATAAGCATATGTTTTAAAATATCGTTGGCGGTCCTAGGGAGCTGGCTCGGTGGACAAAGCTCTTGCTGCAAGTGTGAGGTCTGGAGTTCGGCTCTCCAGAACTGGTGTTAACATTGGGCGGGCTGAGTTGCTGCCTGTAATCCTAGAACTCAGGAAGCACGTGCAGGTTCCCGGGCAAGATGGCTAGCTAAATTAGCAGGAACATGGTGAGCACTGCATCAAGTAAGTGGAGAGAGATTGAGGAAGACACACAGCATCGACTTTGTGCCTTCATATGTATGTGTGCACACAGAACACACACACACACACACACCTTCACAAGAACCTGCACACATATGTACTCCACACATACACACATCACTCACACATATCTACAAATACATATAGGCCACCCAAAAATGCCATTTGTCTCCATCTAAGAGCATTATTTCAAATTCATCATTCTCTATGAGTTCATGGAAAACTTTAAAAGACCTTAGGGTTTTTACAGGGAGTGATATAAGGCGCGCGCGCGCACGCACACACACACACACACACACACACACACACACACACACACACAAAATCTTATTTTACACATCATTACAAAATACTGCATGTTCACATTCTCAGTTTGTGTATCTCTCTGGAGCAAGGCAATGGACTTGGGGTTGATAGACCATGAAGAGACATCATTAAAATGATGTCTGGGATTTTCACTTGGATAGCATTCTTCTTCTCTTTAGGACAGCATGGTTTGTATCCATACTCCAGAGAGCTCAGAAGGAGCCACAAGAGGAAGTCTTGGCTCTCCACTTTCCTTGTGTTTTAGTGGTCCTGCTGAACATATAAACTTAAGCAGTAGGCTGGACTGGTGCAAATAACTGCCTTGTCCATATGGAGGACTCCACATGAGCTGGCTTTTGCTACTTCTGGACAGTGTGATTATTTCTCCAGTGGACAAGGATTGATGAGGAAGACAAAGTGGACACTGGATGATCCATGCATTGTGGGAATCAACCACAAAGATCTTCTGAAGATCTCCTGAAACTATGGACTAAGATTTTTTTCAGTCTTATTAATAAGGAGAAAATATTTGCTTAAAAACAAAATCAAACCAATTTTCTATTTCCACTGTAATTGACTCCTTTTACAGCCCTAAAGTATTTAAAAATATATCCATTATCTATCATATATCAGTCAACTTTTCTATCTAATGGAATTATTTTTAATCACTTCTTAGGAAAACATGCTGTTTTTTAATGAAATACATTACATAATATTTGTAAAGTAATATCATTAATTTGGGTTTAGCTAAAAATTCTTAACTAAGTCCACTAATACCACAGTGGCTATTGTGCTTCAACTAATTATCCTTTGAAGAGTCCTTCTCTATTGTTAAAATGTGTGTTCTGGATACTTCTTACATGTTTTCTTTGCTAAACTTCAAAAACATCTAGGTCAGCTCGAAAGCAAAAACCAACCAAACGAACATAAACCTCTGCTCTCCCATCAGGGATGCCTGTTCCTTAGTTGCCTCCACAGAAAGCAGGTGCTTGCCCTAAAAGGGCTAGAATATTGCTTTCATGGGTCACCATGAGACAGAAAAGGGGACTTTAAAAAAGATGTGGAGAGGGCAGCACAATGTGTGATCTGAAAGGGAAGGGAGAGGGAGGAGAGGGTCCAGACAGGAAGGGTGGGTACAGGACATCAGAGGAATGAGTAAGGAGGAGGAATTGCATCTGATGTGTGCGTTTTTCTTATCTTTCTTTCCTCAGTACTGTATTTACATAACATTTATATTGTATTAGATATTATAAAAAGTAAACAGACGTTATCAGTTACTTTTCTTAACACTGTGAAAAGAAAGAAAAAAAACAAGTCATGTGCTACCTAGGCATGTTGGTGCGTAACAGTCATCCCAGCCCCCAGGAAGTAGAGGTAAAGAGATAAGGAGTTCAAGTCTAGCCTTAGGGTAAATAATAAGTGTCAGGCCAGCCCTGCTACCCGAGACTCGGTCTCAATAGAAAAGAAAAACGTTCCATGGAGAAAAAGCTTTAGATGGATACCTGGGTTCTTCCTGCTGTGTGAGAAGACATGACAGCATAGAGAAGGGGCTACCTGAGGTGAGAAGCTTGTAGCTTTCAACACCCTGCCTCTCTCCACCACGTCCCCAGGAAAGCTGCTTTGCATTTGTATGTTTGGTGGGAGTTGACCCTAATGAGGTCTAAGGCTGGAATTCCAGTCCAGTTCAAAATGATGGTCACTGTGGATATCCTAGGAGATTGGGTTTCTTTGTGAAAAGCAAGAGTGAAAAATTCTAAAGTACTCTCAACAAACATAAATTTGATGCTAATAATATATCGTGCTAACCACAAACCTTGACCAAAAAAAAAAAAAAAAAAAAAAAAAAATAGAAAGGG
Organism: Acomys minous; assembly: GCF_964271855.1. NCBI lineage: Eukaryota > Metazoa > Chordata > Mammalia > Rodentia > Muridae > Acomys > Acomys minous. Next base: position 58,441,897 of record NC_140489.1, read on the forward strand.
TTTAACTTTCTTGGAAAAGTGATGGATTCCCAGAATATTCTTGTTGGGTAGAGAGAACAGCCTGTATTGCTCTTGGTTTGTAGTCAGGGCACAGCTGAGATTTAGCTCTGCCATAATGAAGAACTTCGTGCGATGATAAATAGACCTGGATACAAGATGCATGTCCTGGGCCAAGTTCCTACAGGAAAAATCTCCCATTTGGGGGTTAGTGAATATTTTTCCAGTGAAACTTTGGTGTCTAATAGGTTACATATCTCACTATTGCGAAAATAAATCTGAAGTTAAACATATTACCAAATTTAACCTATCACAGCTGACTTCTTACTAGGGTATAATTCAGAATTAATAGATACTAAAAATATCTATTTTTATATAATAAATAAATAAATAAAAACCTTTAAATAAAAAAAAACCTTGAAATTTTAAATAATCTCTGCATTTACATCTTTTGAAATCGAGAAGTAGAGTATTCTCCTGAAATTTGAATTGGTTAGAATTCTGATGCAGCTTCATTCAAGGAAGGGCAAGTTTATCAGAGAGATTCCCATCAGTGGTTATGCATGAGCTCAGAGGCCGTATGCGAAGGCCACGTACTGAGCACAGCAGATCAGCGTTTCTATATCACTACTCTGGACTCTGGCTAAGTGAGTCAAGAATACAGTTTGAGGGTTTGACCCCTGAGAATTGAGAGTATTTCTTACAATACAATGTAGTGTGCTTTCCAAGCTGTGCTTTCTGCTCTGGTCTATAATGCTTCTTCTGGGTATCCCTGAGCTCAGTGATTGCTCTATTCAGCGCCCCCACCTACTACGCCTTCCAGCTTTGCTCTTGGTAGTAAAATAATGTCTGCCAGCCAAGCTTTCCTTGAATGAGAATATATGCATTTGTTCAGTGATATTTAGGGGACTATTTCGTTATGGATGCAAAGACCAGCAGCCAGCGGAGAATGCCTGGAGCAGAAGCAGGAGGTGCCAACAGTCAGTCTTCCTGTGTATCCACTCAGGGTGCTGGGAAGTACATTCATGGTAGTACTGAACTGCAACCTTAGCAAACGATTGCTCAAACTGGCTGCCTCAAAATCAGCAAGTGATTGACTTCTTGCCAAGTCCCCTGTAGCAGTCATCTCTCAGGTCACCTCTGGCTCATCCCAAGTCATAATGCCCCTTGTGATACAAGGACCCCGTGGGTGGTGCATTGCATCAGCCTCACCATCCGGGGAAGAGGGCCCAGGACCTAGGTGTAAGAACAATGGTCTCGGCTCGTGGGATAAAAGAGTTTTCTTCTTAGTGGTCAAATCTGGTCAAAGGCAGAGGACAGAGACAAGGGACCATATCCTTAACGGATAATTCTGAAGCAAAAACTGATGAAGTTGGGAGACAGTAACATTCCAATACGAAGAAATAAATTTCCCAGAGTCCCTTTACACTGAGTGAGCATCAGTGAATAGCAAAGTGCCAGTGTCCATTTTAACAAAGTGAGGCATCTATTCATTGGAGATGGAATTAGCATAGGCAGATCTGCCCACTCTTTTATTTTAATGCATGTGAGTCTACAGATAAAGTGAGTCGCTCAGAGACAAGGTATAGAATGGGGCCATTTGTTCCACTCTATTTCTGTAATATAATTGGTAAATTTCAAGTACTGACATTTATGATAATTCACACTAGATTTTTTTCTTTTACTGAAAAAAAGTTTTATAATACACTATATTTTGATCATGGTTTTTCCTTGCCCAGCTCCTCCCAGATCTTCTCCATCCCCCATCCATTCAACCCTACCCCCTTTTTTTTTAATCTCTCTATAGAAAACAAACAACAAAAATAAAAAACTGAGAAATCACAAACATACATACATACACACTTCCTCCAAAATCCCAAGTCCATAAAAACACAAAATCAGAAACCATAATACTCAAGGTCATCAAAACAAAAATATCAAAACAAAGCAATATGAGAAAAAACTACAAAAATACCATTGAGCTAACATTGTGTTGACCATCTACTGCTGAGCATGGATCCTGCTCTCATGTGTTGAAGAAAACTAATTTTTTTTGCAAGTGAATCAGACCAATATTTTTCTTATTTGCCATGGCTGACCTCTCATTGCCCTTATAATGTGTTACCATTTTTCCACCAGAACTCATTTACCATTTTAGTATCAACTGCATTTTTAAATCATTTTATCATTCTCCTTTTCTTATCAATTATTTTTCCTTTTAGAAACTCTTCAGGTGATGCCTTGGGTTCCCATTTGCAACAAAATAAAATTTCATGCTCACCTTAACAATATTTTGCTATCTGTGTTGTAGAATATTATTTAATAGTATAATACTGATTTTTAAAATATATTTAACTCATATAAAGCATGCAAATTAATGGTTTATCTATAATATTTGGGGGATATATCACCCATCATTGAAGAACAGTCTCCTATGATTTCTGCCTTTGAAAATTATTCTGATGAACACTTAGTGGATACTTTTCACAACCTCTGGTACGTTGTCCATGCAATGATGCCTTTATAAAAGGAAGAGACCATTAAAGAAACTAATACCATAAGGCTCCAGACTGAGAACTGACGACTTCCTCATCCTGCCTTCCCTGTGTCCATTAGATGAGATGCCTAGATACCCAGTTGGAAAAACCTAGAACTGTACGATTGACTGCTAAGCTCCCTTCCAAGGATGAACATTTAACTTGTCAAATAGAGAATGGTTCTTACAGGACCTGCCTTCTTTGTGACCATGAGCAAATAGGGAACGGTTCAGTAAGGCTGCCAGAAGGAATGGGGAGAACATGAGAGGAGCAACGGGAAGGGGAGAAATGAGAACAGGGCACGTATGCAAAGTTAGCTAATGGAAGACAGGGTGTGTAGACCCTTAAGGTGGAATAGAAAGATGCGTGCTTCGTAAGAGGAAAAGGAGAGTTGGTCCTGGGGACAGACCTAGGGTTGAAGGATGAGCAGGTAAAAAATGAACAGGAGTCGAATAGTGAGAGCTAAGAGGTGCCTGAGAAGGAAGATGAGGGAAACATCCAAAAAGGCAAAAAGCTTTCTTGTCATCTTTTCAGTAGGTTCTGCAGAACAACTACCTCACCAGAGCCAGTGAGTAGCAGTTTGTGGCAGTTTATTGCTCAGGTCACCAATCGCTTCTCCCCATGATATAATGCCCATGGTGATGCCTGCACATTTTCCCTTCCATATAGTGCTATAGAGACTTCTACCTACGGAGAGGGACCAGGCTCTAGGTGTAACAGTTGTCATGGTAAATAATGCTGAGAAGTATTGAGCTTACAGCAATAGGTCTTGCTTTAGGGAGAATGTAGACTCTGCTACTGTGTTAGCCAGGGCATAAGAGAGGTCCACATGATTGGGGTATGGACGAAGATTCCAGTAGCAAAAAAAAAAAAAAAAAAAAAAAAAAAAATGGAGAAAATTAGCAGGTCTTAGTTACCTACTGTGGTTAAGTATACTTTCAATGGCCTTTCATCTCGGCTCTGTCACTAGGTAAATAAGTGGTAACTAGGGGAGGGATGAACTTGTCCTTTGTCATGGCATGGCATAACACAGGGGTGGTCAAGGGGCAGGCCTGTCCATTGTTTTCTTTTAGATGCATGTGTATAATTATCTCTAAGCTTACTTTCATAGGCAATAGATCATCAAACTTAATTTTTGCTTTTTCTTGATTATAGCTCTCCTTTGGTTAGTGATTTTAAAATATTGAATCTAAAATAAAATAAAATATTGAATTATAAGGTAATCGCTACTACTAGTTGGACCAATATCAACCAAGTATCATACTTTCCTGTATGTCTCTGTTTCATTCCTGCTTTTCTTGGTGTCTTTTCTGTCTCTTCAGATTTTGTAAATATTTTATATGAATCTGTTTTTATTCATTCTAACATGTGGTTATACTTACTTGTTTAAAGGCCAATTTAAACAATTTTTGGTATATCTTAAAATATATATTTAAAACTACTCACAGTCATTTTCATATCACATTATAATGTTTTATGCACAGTCCAATACTGTGTCATAGTGAAATACTCTCTGTAATTTTAAGAAACTTGCATCTCAGTGATCCTTCGGTAGAGTGTTTCTCTGACATTCCCATGCAGGCATGTCTCCGCCTTTGCTCAGATCCATTCTCCCTGATTCCCTTTCCTGTAAGGTACTCGAGTCTTCCCCTCTCTGTCAGTTGTGTGTGTCAATACTCTACCCATTTTCATTTACATTTACTTACACTGCTGTCTATATGCATGGGAATGTACAAACCGTTTTCCCTGTGCTTGTCCCAGGAATCCTCCCACACGTCCCAAGCATGTGGATCTATCCTGTGCTGTGGACCAGTCCTGACCAATAAAGTGGCAAACTCCGTATTTCCACAAAGCAGAGGCTGTGACCATCTTTATGCCTAGACTCCTGCTCCTTTCCCTGGATACAAAGGCTCTGAGGCACTGTATGGGAGAGAAGGTGTGTAGGCATCACAATCAGCATGCATTTAAAAGTTACGTATGTATAGTTTGTTACCCAGGCATGGCAGCCAAATACTGTTTCTTTTCCTTAATCTTTTTATTGATAATTTCATATATGCATAGAAGGTATTTTTAATCAAATCTACACTGATTGTCTCCCCTCTAATTCCTCCCCTATGCTCCCCACCATCATTTTCTCCTCCCAACTTCATGTGCTCTCTCTCTTTTGAAACACCCTGAGGCCACTCAGTGCTGCCTGTATGTTCATGTGTAGACTTTCCAGTGTCATAGCTATAAAGAAAACTCAACGCTTCCTTCCCCAGCAGCTACAGTTGGCATTGCACGGACTTACTTTCTTCATGCTGATCATTTGTGGGTCTGAGTATTGATCACTATCTACTATGAAAACAAGCATCTCTGGTGAGGACCAAGAGATGCACTTATCCATGAGTGGAAAGAGAAGAACTTAGAGAGTGGTTTAATCTTATGTTCATTTATCAAAATATCACCACCACCACCACCACCACCATCGTCATCGTCATAACTGCAACAGTATCAGGTTATCCCATAGGTATTATTTGACACAGCCAGTCATAGGGTTTTTTGCCTAGTTAACTTACCAAGCATGAGTTCCATCTATAGAGCAGACCTTAAACCCAATCAGAGAGCAGCTGCTTACTCCCCTAACATTCATGCCAGGCCATTCATTATTGCAGCACACAGAGTTTACAGCAGGTAGGGTTCTTGGATACTTTTCTCCGATGACAAAAGAATCTTCTGACACCATGAAAGCTGCCCAGTAGGAACAAAATTTCTAGGTCAATCCCAGCTTGATTCCTCACTCTCCTATGACTCAATCACTCACGTGCCATCGTCATCAATTAAATCCTACCATTAAGTTCTGGAGGGTAACAGAGAACAATGGTGGTTTCCTGGAGAGTTTGGTGGGTCCTGGAGAATCCAAATGACCAACAATTTGATGGGAGGTCACCCTTGCCTGCTGTTCTATCTGACAGCCTATGGTATCTGGGAGAGGCACTGTCCCGTTATTGGGTAACACCCCTTGAACTCCTTTTACATTTGCATATACTTTAGGAAGCCTCTAAAATTGTAAGTTTCCATATGGCACGTTCAGAGGTCTTTAACACTAATTATCCCTCCCCCAAACTGATCCTCTATCCTGCCCTCCCACCCTTCACTCATATTTAACCCTCCCTGTTCCGTCCTTCTCCTTCCCTCTTAACCCAGGAGGTGTGAAGGAGGAAGCAATGCAGTCCTGACACTCTTTTTTTTTTTTTAAATAAACTTTTCTGTTGAGGATGGTCAGTAGCAAAATAATATTTTATGCTTAAATAATGAACTGAACGACTGACTCTGGTGCACACACACCAGCCCTGGGATTTCCCTGCTCCATCTGAGAGCACGCTCTCTTAGCATCCCTTCTCTTGCTGGAATGACTGGCTCGCTCTCTGTCTTCATATTTTGCAGCTAAGCTGTCCCCTCCTCAGAGCGACTTCTCTGGCCCCTCTTCTTTCCGTGGCCTCCCGTCTTCTTCTCTTTTCTTTATTTATCTTGTTCTAGTCTGTGTGAACACAGTAACTGTCTATCTCTGATGCAGGCTAGGATTCCTGCAGACAAGCAGCCTTCTTTCTCTTCTTAGCTCGTGTGTGTGTGTGTGTGTGTATGTGTGTGTGTGTGTGTGTGTTTGTGTGTGTGTGTGTAGCGTCAGCAAGAGTGTTGAGCATGAAGTAGGTAATAAATAAATACTTGGTGGATGAATGGTTTCATGGAAGTATATTCACAATGAAAATGTACATGCCATGTATATATTCAAGTTCTATATTTTGAGAGGGTAAAGTAAAACCAGGGGATGAAGAGATGGATCAGATGGAGAGGCATTGACCACACAAGCCTGGTGACCCTACTCCAATTCCAGAGTCTACCTACAGACAGAAAGAAATGGCTCCACAAAGTTGTCCTCTGACTGCACACTTTCTGTGACACATGAATGCCATCTAACACACACACACAATATACACAGTGATGATGGTGATGATGATGAAATTAGTACAGAAAAGCAAAAAGCATATCTTAATTTTGTTCTAATTGTGAGCAAGTCTTCATGCATGGTCAAATTATATATTTTTTGTATGTGTAAAGGGACCTCTACTTTTATTTATTTTTTAAACATTTTTTTATTTTTACATAAATATTTATATTATTACACTTATATATAAAATAAACTGCCTATAGCAAGAAGAACCATGACACAATAGGGAGTATATAAATGTTACATTCATAGTGTTTTGGCAGCTTGAAGAAAACATCTTTCTTATCTTGGTGCATCTAAAATTATGAATGTAAATCAATCTCCATCACATCTTGTCATTATCAACTCAAAACATCTATCTAGACCTAAAAACATCTTAACCCCTAAACAACTAAGCTTCATTGTAAAACTAAGATACCAGGTCTTCAATTCCATCAGAGTCTTGAAAAGGAATAAACTTGATTACCTGAGTATGCTGGAAGTGCAGATTTAGTAACTTTGCAAATGAGAAGATGACAGAGACAGTTTTCTACCTGAATAGTCACCTAAAACTCTATATTATGTTGGAGCATCTTCTTCAGCCTCATAAATATGTCTGTCAGATATATTGGGCCAAATTATAGATTTTATTACTATGTCTTTGACTATCTAACCTGAGTGCTTTTCCCAACATAATGTGTTTTATTCAGAATTAGACATGCTTTTTACATATTCACTATGTTGGGGACTCTGTACCAATGGGTTCTTTGCTAATCCTTGTACCCAAAAATGGTCATCTAGACTCGAATGTCTCTTGGCCCTGTCAATTCTCTTATGCCAAGATTCAGTCTTGCCTTATCCTATCCAATTCAGGTGTAGCCTACCATCCCTACAACAGGAAGAGATCCCCTCTATTGTGTTGTTTTGTGGCATGGTTGACTTCTGTCTTGTTGTTTGTTGGGCACAACACTAGAATAAGTGGGCTTAGTAAAGCTGGCCAGGACATTCCAGAAGGAAATGTGGACGCTAGTTTTTGTTTAATAGATACTGCCAGATAAAAGAAGCCTGTTGTACCCCTGGTAGCAGTTTTAGCTATCTCAATAGATGCTTCATACCGAATCAAACGAAATCTCTGTGCATCTGCACATGGTAGCTTGCTGCTTTTGAACAACAGAAGCAGTAGCATCGCACAGGGCCCTGGCCTGCTTTGAAGCAAGCACCGTATGGTAGATATGTGGAAGTTATGCTTTTCCATCGTATTGAGGCAGAAGTTTGCCTCTGCTTCAGAACAGGCAGTCTAGGGACAAGTTTGGGGATTTTGCTGATATCTGGGGCTAAAATGTTTCTGTTTCCTTGATTTTATTGAAAACTTAAGTAGGTTGTTTGACTTTATTTTTAGTACTGAAAGGGGGAAACTATTAAGTTAAATAAGAAAAAAAAATGACCCTGAAATTTGTCCTCAGGTTACAGAATTGGCAGAGAATGGCTGCTTTCCACTCTGATTTTCCAGCGTGTAGGAGAACTGTCCCTGCCCAGGTGCTTGCCAAGTTCTGATAGAGCACACTGGAGTGTTGGCTGCGCAGCACAGGAAGATAGCCGGGGCCTTGTGTGCGGGTGTTCCAGGTTTCAAACTGGAGCAGGGGAATGGGAGAAGAGCGAGAAGCATTCCCAAATCAAACATAACTCTCAGGAAATGAGCCAGAACACCTGTGAGAGGCCAGGGTTCAGAACACACAAACTTGGAGTTCAATATTTTGATCTCACAACACAAAAGAAAATGGTTATCGAGGGCAGAGAGAATCTTGAGTCTAACTGGGGACTTAGGAATTAAGGATCTGTCATTCTGAAGACCTTTCCTCCCAGGACCCTAGGATGCTTCCAAAGGATTTTCAGAACGGACATGGAAAAGTTTTGGTGGTCCCCTTGCTTACACATCAAGTTGGGAAGTTATTTATTTCTTTCCTTTCGCTCCCAGGAGATCACTTCTGCATTCTTTGCCAGGTTCTTTCAAGGCTCGGAGGCTGGAATGGGCTTGTCCAGCACTTAGTGACGAGGAGACAGTGCAGCCTTGCACCACTAGGAATTGATTTCTAGGGAGAGAACGGGTTTTGCTAAATGCTGCTTCATGGGACCTCCTAGGGAAATGGAGGGTGTTTTTCCATCTCATTTCCCAGCTCTTAACTTCTCCAAAATCGGCTTGATTTTTGCCAGGTGTCAAATTATAACCTTCCTTGTCAACCACAAAATGACGAACGATTAACCTATGACTACGCAAAGTTTGAAACTCACATTCACATAGTTACTTTCTGGCTACATTGTGTTTTCATAAATTGTGAAAAAAAAATCTCTCCCAAGCCAATACAAACAAAGACTTAGAGTCTTAGCTGCAAGGTTCCCTCCCAGTTTCTGACCCTGTAGGTCTGCAAAGGAAGAACAAGACAGAGCTGCTGCCGACCCACCTTCAGGCCTGCTGTGGGCCAGCCCAGAAAATGACGCCAGTGCCCCTCTCCTGGGGAGAGTTAAGTGATGTCAGAGGCACCAGGCAGAGCAGTGTTTGACCCTTAAACTGCTTTCTCTACAAGCATCTGTTTCCCCTTCCACTGGTCCCTGGGAATCCCAACAGCTGAAAGAAATCCCTGGTATTCTGCTTCTCCCCCCCCCAACCCCCACTTAGATAAAGCAAACTGAAAACATTAATGGAATGATGCTCACTGGTCATTTACTGAGTGGGTGATAATTCTCAAAAAGCCTCTTCATTGTTTTCTTTTCTTTCCATTTTATGGAAGAGGAACAAGATCTCAGCAAGTCCCCTTCATATTTACGCCTGGCCCGCAGTGTGTGCCTTGAGAGCTCATAAAAACAAATCTGCCTGCCCGCCAGCACTTGGTAATGGGACCTGGAGCCTCTCTCTGCAAGGTCACCTGTTTAAATAGACTCCCATGGTGCTGCCTAAAAGGTGTTTCCATCTCCCAGCGACTGGCTTGCTCCCTGCCTGTGCTTTAGGAAGCAGCTCCGCCATGACCCTGTCCCCACTTAGCTAGTTGTCATGTTTTCAGCTCCCTTGCATTTGATGAAAAGTACTGGAGACCGAAGCCAAGCCGACCCAGACCCCAGGCCTCAGTCGTAGGATATAGAAGAAGACTTTATGAAGATGGTCCTTGTAAGTAAAAGCAAGCCTGCCTTCTGTTTGGCGAGGGGTTGCATTCAGCATTCATCAAACAGTGACAGAACTGAGAAAGATCCCCAGGGAGATGTGATAGTTGAGAAAGTCATCACATAAAGAGATGCCAAGAGTCATGGGTGGGAAGAGGAAGTCTTCTTGCACTGGTGGTGAGCTCCTTTGGTAACCATGGTAGTCACGCTTCTCCAAATCACATGAAAGGAGAGCAAAGCAAATCCATGTGGTAGTCGTGACACTGCCGTGTTCTTTCCATCTGATTCCACGTCTTCTGTGTGGGATAAGCTTCTAGGCCTGTAGCCTACATGTCCCTCTTCCCCATAAGCAAACCTTGTTAGTCTAGAAAAAAATTCACTCTCTTGGTAGACTTGTGTCCTTACCTCCACTGGGACAACTATGTACCAAGAGTGTTGGCTACAGAGGCTGCTACACATGACTCATCCATGTGCCTGCCGCACTGCCCTATCAAGCGTCAAGCCCCTCTCCAAGGTGACTCTTGGTCAGTGAGATGACAGTGGTGGGATACATCCAGCACTCCTAGGTACCTTGATTTCAGCATTGTAGAAAGACTGTCACCCCAGCCCCTGTTAACAGAAATGCTCTCTCTCCCCCTGTCTCTTTCCCCCCACCCCCCTCTCTCTCCTCTTTCTCTCTCTCTCCTCTCTTTCTCTCTCTTCTCTCTCCCCCTCCCCCTCCCCTCTCTCTTACACCTGCCTTTCCATACCATGTCTGAGAAGCCAGGACTTAAAGCTGAGCTCCAGATCAGGACTGGCCAGACGGCTTCAGAATCAAAGACTGAAGTCAGGCTAGAAACAACACACAGAAAGACAAGCTGGAGAGGAGGGCAAACAAAGCCAGCAGTTCCTGGTTAGGGTCATAAAGCCCTTACTTCCTTTTCGGACCCACAGTAAACAGAGGTAGTCACCAATCGGTAAACATTCCTTACCACACTAGTGTGGATTTGTGTTCAAAGAGACCAACGCGGTGCCGGCTGGTCCTCCCTGTCTTCCCTCCACCCAGCTTAATGGGGATCCTAAGAAGCCTCCCTCTGTGTAAGGTTAGTCAGGCTTTCTCAATCCCAGCTCTATTGACACTGCAGGATGGACAGCCCTTTGTTACTGGATCTGTCTTGGGTGATGTGGAATGCTTTCCCAGCTTATGCCGGTGTCCACACTGGATGCCAGTCACACCAACTGAGCAGCTCAAACTGTCTCTGGGTACTGACAAATTCTCACGGGACCCCAAAGCACCCTCTTCCCCTGTTGAGAACCACTGAGTTAAACGGGGGAATTAATCCGTTGGCCTAAATAAGACAGAAACCCTATATGACAAACGCCTTGAATCCCAGCAAGGCAGCGCACTATCATTAGGAGGAGATGATGCGCAGAGTTGCTCCACAAATAAGGCGGCTTGCGCTCCCCAGTGTCATGGGCTTGGAGGACTGGTTAAAACCCAGGTCACTGGCATGCATCTCACAGGTCCTCTTTCAGCCTGCCTGGCCTGGAGGCCAATTTGCAACTCTGAAAAGCACTTGACCCATCATCAATGGTGAGGCAGCCACATCTGAAGTAGCTACCTTGTTTAAGGCTCTTTCTCCCATTTTCAACTTTTGTATCTGCATCCTCCTGTTGATAGCCAGTGCCATCTGAATTCTCCTTCGACAGTTACAGCTAGCCATGCATTTTTTTAAAAACCTATTTTCCTTGGGAAGTGTCCCACACTTTTTTCCAGTCTTTGCTCAAACTTTACGTTCGACTGTTTCTTCCTGGAGCTCACTCGCTGCTCGTCAGCTGACCTGTGTCTAAGAGTCAGGGAGTACTAGTAACGCAAGCAGCTTCTAGGTGCCTGTTAATCCTCCGATTTCACAGAACGAACTACTGAGCCATGGAATACCAAAGGGTGCCCAATCCAGTTAAAGAGGATCATATTGCATCACTGATATTACTAAAAATGAATAAGGCATGGTAATATAAAAGCAAGGTAATATTTTTTAAAATTCTGTACAGGTCAAGGGAGATGGCTGAGAGGGTTAGGGCACATTGTGCCTAGTGATACACAATCTCCTGGGCCCACATGGTGAAAGGAGAATTGACTCCCACAAGTTGTCCTCTGTCCTTCCTTACATACGAAATAAATAAATACATTTTTAACAATTCTGTAGAGAGTGCATCCATTTATTGCCTGAACCTAAGGGCAACTGCACTACCATGACTGCAGTGACACCTCTAAGGATAGAAAATTGCTTCTCCCACCCCTAGGAAATCACAAAGCTCTCCACGTGCCCGCTCCAACACAGGTCTCTTAACACGTGCTTGTCTGGACCACATGATAAAGCATGAGTCCCCTGTTTTCATAAAACCAGTTCCTGACTCCCTGGAATAGCACTCTTCCTTTTTCCAAAATTCACCATTTATCCACAAGCTCTGATGCACTTCTGTTTAGTTCACACCAGACTGCCATTTATTACTTCCTAAACACAACCTGTAAATGTGTACAGTAGTAGTAACAGTAGTGAACAGTAGTGACTAACAACTCACCAGGTGTCTACTGTATGCTTTGCACTGTTCTTTGCTATGTAATCTATGTTAATCTAGCCAAGAAGCTCACGGCTGAAGAACATTACCATTCCATTGTATACACAAAGAAGCCAAAACGTAAACAGTTCAAGAAACAAGAAAAGCGAGACTCAGATTTTAACCCCAGCCAAGTCACTATTCTTTCACACATTTATGTTGTCTGCAATCACTCCTGTTAGGGAGCTCTTCCTAGGGGAAGTTCTCTATCCCTGGAGGACCGCCGCAGCTGGAACCACTGCTGTGGATTCCCCTTCTCCATCTCTAGGGAGATTAGCCATTCCTTTCTGGTCAATAATGGAGACATTGCACATCCGAGTGTTAGAGTGTTATAATGGCCACTGTTCCAATGTGGGATCAAGCTGCACTATGTCTGTGCTCCTAGCATCTAGGGCTGTATGCCTGGTATCACAAAGGGAGTGTGATAACCGACGTATCACATTGGATGCCTGGTACTATCATAAAGGGAGTGTTATAACTGAACGGATGAAAGAACAATATCCCAATTTTATTGCCTGTACACAGCTCACATCAGTCTATTAATGGTCAACCCTGAGTTGAAGTGAACATTTAAATATACACTTGTTCCTATAGTTTAAAGATTCTCACTTTTTTTTTTTTTTAATGAAATGGGAAGAATCACCATCCGCATGGGCTGTGCTTTCTATTTGATGTGGAACTAAAGTCTGGGTGCATAATGCAACAGTGTTTGTTGGAGGCTCTCGGGGGATAGCTGAGACTTGTGAGTAAACAGTGTGTTGGCTGATGAAAGTCCCAGAGGTCAGACCATTAAGGAGCTGTAGTATTTGTCACTGGCCCAACAGAACCAAGAACAGCCAGGTTAGAACAACTACAGCCATTGCAGCACGTTTTCTTCATAACCAACCGCTGAGCAGGGTGAGTGCATGTTTCTGTGTCTACACGGGCAGAGGGAGGATGGGCTTCTCCCGAGCAAGGGGCTAGGCGGGAGCCAGCAGGAAACTGGAGGCTGATAGCTGGGCTTGGGGAGTCTCGCAGGTGAGGGAAACCAAGGTGGTCATGAAACTGCTGAGCACCGGACAAAAGCATTTCTAGATTCTAGACATGGACATTCTGATACAAAAGAACAAAGCCTGGCTTCAAAACACCGTATGTCAGCAAGGGCATGTTTGTCAGAAGGTGGTAATGGAAAACAACAGCTGGCCTTTACTCGGACAACTTCTCGGGCAACTTTGGGGTTGTTGTAGGGAGATAGTAATGAAAGCATATCCCAGTAGGATATGACTTGTACTTTATTATTAAAGTCTTCAAACTAACACTTTAGTTATCCCGTTTTCCCCTTGCACATACATTGTTTTACTTTTATTGTCAATTCTTAGTAATAATTCTGTTCTCATTGCTGAGATAATCTCAAGGTACAACTGCTTTCCAAACACTCCTCTTTTTTTTTTTCCAATAGGAAAGTCACAATTTATTACTAGGGGTATATGTTCTAGCAGATTTACAATTTTCCTATTTCAGTGTATGGAAACAATTTGATCCCATTTCATGTTTATGATATTCATTATATCCAAATTCAGTATATTTGGTTTCCATGTAAAATTTTAGGAGTATTTCCTGTATGGTTTTTTAATATATATATTTAAGCCTGAATGTGGTTAGCTGTGTGTTTATCTTGGAAATATTAGCATAACGATTTTTTTACTCCAAAATGTCATGTACTCTACCAAACATATAATGGTAGATCTCAAAGGATACTGTGACCATACCCTAAGCATACACAAGAGAAGACAATATAATTTATAATTTTATGTAAAGATATACTTCAATTTTTAAAAGTTTCATAATTTTCTGAAAACTGCATATTTCAGGAAATATGTGCATTTGGGGAGTTGTAAAGAAGTTAAGTTCAACTACATAATGCTAGGAACTGCAATTCTAGCCTCTGCTATTGCATAATGCACAGGTATAACCCTGACACTTTAATACCCTGTCACTTTAAGACATAGCACGAAGTGTGAACAGAGCACAGGACACTCCGCAGGTGTGTCTGCTTGCTGTACTTTCTTTTCCTAAATACCAATGGCATATTTACAAAAAATACGTAGAACCCCAAAAGCAAATGAACCCACTTTTGCTGAGAGGTAGAACTAGATTGGGCTTCGCTGTCCTGCATGGGAATGCTTTTTGCATGGGGGGAGGGGTCATCCCCCCTGCTCCATGGACCACAGAGTAAATAGCCAGTTCAGCTGGATCAGCAACGCATGTGTTCCCAGTAATTGGGCTTTGCAACTGCAAAAATAATTGTGGTGTCGATGGCGTTGGGAGAGGCCTAGAGCTAGATTACTGTTGAAAGTTTGTCACAGCGCTTTCATCTACTCCTCAAAAAGCTTGGCATGCTTGGTGTCCTTCCGAAGTTCTCTAGTCACCACCGAGAAACATTCCTAAAGTGGCTGAGCGATCTCAGAAGAAAAATGCTGTGGGATGTGGTCGCCATGGCCGGAGAGGGACAAGCAACGCCGGCTATTTGTAGAGCAGGTCCACATGGGGTCCTGGGAAGGCTTCTGACTTCTCATTGGTAAATAAACACCAAAGCAAAAAAAAGGCTTGGAAGACACAGCTGTAACCAAACCTGATACCGTTAGGAGTAATGATTGCCAAAGACTATCTACTTCCCAGTTTTGTACAGTTTATCAATTTATTTAAAAGGCAACCTCATTCAAATGCTTAATTCTCCTAACTTTTATATAAAACATCGTCTTGCCCAGCAAATTGCATTATTCATAAAAATTGGTCTGCTGTATCCCAAGCTGACAGGTGTCTCTTAAAATGATCTAGGTTCGAGCTCTGGAGACCTTCAATGTGACTCTCCTCTCGGCTTCTTACGTACTTGTTCCCTGATTATAGAAACTCCTGGGCATCAACTTGTTAGCCAGACTCTAGTTAAGGTAAAGGAATTCTGATCAATTTGCTTAGAATTGTCTCCAGCTGTGCAGGTTTCCGTCCTGGGTTGAACAGAAGCTAGGCAAACTCTCCCTTAATTGCTTGCCTCTTTTTTCTTCAGCCACTGAAATTAGGTGTGATTGGGCCCTAACAAATCACGTGATGCACATGGCTCCCAGGTAATCTTACATCCTTTATTCTGGGCATCATAAAGACCAAGTTTAATAAACTATTAATGACTCCTGCAAACAAAGCATGTTCATAACAAGAGCATTTCCCCTTTAGCCAGAGATACCAAACAGTTCCCCGCACAAAGCATATGCTGCGCTTTAAACCTCACATCTTATCTTGTTGGAAAGGACTGTAGCATGCTGCTATCTTTAGTCACCATTTCCACCTCTGCCATGTGTAACAGAGGAAAATAGACGGGAACTGGGGCGCCTCCCTGTCACCTGCAGCCCCGAGCATGCTCTCTGCATTACTAATTAAGTCTGAACCTGTACTCTCAAGTAACACATATGGGGCACAATCAAGACCAAAGCATTGCTCTTGAAGTAAATGCTGACTCCCCACGCCCTGTTTTTTTTGTTTTTGTTTTTGTTTTTGGTTTTTGGTTTTTTTTGGGGGGGGGGCTGAATAGTGCTAAAAATCTATTCAGGGACAGAAATAATCCATGTGTGCCCTGTTAGCTTTGTGGGTTACCTAGAGAGTACAGGCAATGGAGAAATTAACATGCTACAAGCAATAGACTATCAGTCAGTTTTTCATAAAAGATTCCATGTACCCCCTGTGAAAAGGTGTAAAATCTAATTAAGTAGCTTTTGGGGATGAAATCTCTTTTCTCTGAGAAAGGTGGTGACGTGGCTGGCTTCCTTCTTCTGCTGCTGCCTTTTGGAATATGGGGACAGCTTAGAGCAGGGCAGGCCTGGGTTTGATTACAGATTCTAACACCAACCATGTGATGTGGTTAATTATTTACCTGGTCTCTGGTTTTGGAATCAGCAAAATGAGAGTGGTGTCATCCAATCTTGTACTTTAACTGTGTCACAAAGTATGGAAGGTGGGAGCTGCTGTCGTTTGTCAAAAGCCAGTTGCTGGTAGTGGCCTATAGTTCCTCGCAAATACAAATGAATGTGCTTGGAGGCACACGTGCATATCCTGTTTTCTCTTTGGGTTAGGGAGTGTGCTTGGATACAGCTCATCTCCTCACTCTCCTTTCAGAGCAGTCACGCTCGCTCTGGCCCCAGTGTGCTCTGGGCATCCCTACCACGCCCCCACTCCACCCCCTCTGCCATTCTCCCTGCACTCGGAGCTATGGTGCCCCTCTCCTGTTGTCACCTTGCCATTGTTCCTGCTGGCATCTCTTCCTGGAACATCCTGTTCTTTCCATTTCAACTCCTCCCCGCTCCCCGAGGTTGACCTGATCTTCTGTAGGCTTTCCTTTAAAACACATCACCCTTTCCAGGAGGAGGTTTCCCCTCCCTGCTACTAACTTCTTCCCCCCACCTCACCCCCTCCCAACCCCCCCACCTCACCCCCTCCCCCATTTCCTCCTGCAGCCCTGCATACACCCGGGACTGATTACCTTCTCACTTAGCTCTCTCCACACCCGACTGTGTGCTGTGCTTACAGAGAGTATAACCTGCTGACTTGTTCCCAGACACTGCTATATAACTGTATAAAAGTAAAGATTTGAGCCAAATGAACTAATTAAATAACTGGTATATTAATGAGAAACCAGGAGTAAATGAAATAATATTGCCTTTTAAAGTCTAAGTCCTAGGCTAGGCATGGTATCGCACACCTGTGGTACCAGAGTTTGAAAGACAGAGGCAGGGACAGGAGGATCGGGGTACAGGCCAACGTTTTAAAATTACAGTTCCTGTCTTACCTTATTTTGTGTCACTTAAGGTTATTATCTGAGTGCTGAGTCCACAAAGAACAAGCCAGAGTGTTTATTTTCTTGAACTGACATAAAAGGAACAACGACCTTACTTATCCCTTCTCAGTGTTGTTAGTAAAATAATTTATGTCAGATATAGTGTGGCAATCTTGAATTTGTTCTTCTTAGACTGGTGGTGATAGTTTCTGATAATTCTGAGCTATAACCATAAAACTCCTTTTGTTACTGTTAACCTTCTCACTTCAGACTTATTGAATCTCTGTCATTTTGCAAACACGTGTGCTGTCTATCCCATTGCATCCTGAAGGAAAGTCCTTATCGTGGCGGAGCTCCATGAAATTACTCCCTGAGGTCCCCTCCCTGCCAGATGCAAGGGACCAAATGCAGATGGACAGATGGAGAAGGGGAAAGTTAGTGTGCCGCTGGCTAGGGATGTTCTTCAGAGAGTCCACAGCAAGCCAGCTGATGGGGTTTCACATTTTAAGATGACTTTAATAGTGCCATGTACACTGTAAAGCACCACTTTTCATACCTGGAGATAGGGCTCATTGGTTAAGAGAATTTCCTGCACTTCCAGTGGATGTGAATTTGGTTTCCCACATCCACACTGGGAAGTTCACAACTACCTATACGTCCAGCTCCAGGGAACCTGAACCCTTCTTCTGTTTCCATTGGTACCAATATAGATATCTCTCTCTTATCACTCTCTCTCTCTCTCTCTTACACACACACACACACACACACACACACACACACACACACGTTAAAAATATAGCAGGTTTATATTTATCATGAAACTTTAAATATGCTAGTAGCTCCACATATGCCCTATGTAAATTTTATAACTTTACAAATCTGCACTTATCGGGTGGAAAACACAGAATTCATAAATTATGGAAGAGAGTTTACTATAAATCAAATGGGTCTGCACTAGCAGAGAGATTAAAAAGTCAGTTTTTATTCAGTTGTAAAAATGACCCTTCAAAATGCCCAAGAGTAAATAACATAAGGAATGTTAGCATAGGGGGTTTGGGAGATTCCAGACAATCTGATTCGGTTCTGTTTCACAGATTATTAATCTATTAAAATATGAAACAGAAATGACATCCTGCTTTAAACTACCATCCTTGAATCAGGTACTACGGAAGTCATTACCAAAACAAGCAATGCAATTTGAAATACACAACCCATTTTCCAAGGCATAGAATCACTATTGATTCTGTTCACAAATGTCTTTTGTAAGAAAAAAGCAATCTGTTGACCATTTAGGGATAAGAATGGCTTTGCTGCACTTCTACCAAGAGGGGATGGGGCTCTGCTCTTAGCCAAGTTTCATTTTGAGGAATTGCATTCCACAAACCCATGCGCTACAAGGAGCTCCGTGGAGATTCCACATCCTTTCTCTTGCTCTGTCCCCGCTGCAGACTGCTGCTGACAGCTGTTGGACAGCTGAGGCAATTCACCTCCAAAGTTGCATAATTTGGAAAGTGCTTTGGGATCCATTGAGTTGAAAGGTTGTTAATTATGATGATTTATGACACTGGAAACAAATCTGGGCCTTGACAGTATGGAGAATATACTTAATATGTAATTCTCTTCTTGTCCATGGGAAAGTCCCCAAGTACAAGGAAAAAAAGTATTCTTATGAATTGGGTCCACAGTTATGTCAAAGAGAATAGCATGGACTTTTTGAATTAGAGCAGAAACTTAAAAAGAGAGCATCAGGAAGTGTGGTGGTGATGGTGGTGGTGGTGGTGATGTGTGTGTGTGTGTTTGCCTGTGTGTATGTTTGCGTGTGTGTGTGTGTCTATATGTGTGTGTGTGTTTGCGTGTGTGTGTGTGTGTGCGTGTGTGTGTATTTGCGTGTGTGTGTGTGTGTGTGTCTATATGTGTGTGTGTGTGTGTGTGTGTGTGTGTGTGTGTGTGTGTGTGTTTAGCAGTACCTTCAATTGTCTCCAGCTGTGAGGTTTCCTCTGTCCAGTCTTCCCGTATGGACACCATGGTTCTTTCTTCTTGCCCACTCACATCCGTGGCCACCACAATCTTTGTTTCCTCCCGTATAAGCTCTCCCCCTTCCTGCTAGTTTGCCTCAGGTCAGGCTTCATCAGCTTTTCCCTGGGGTCTGCCTACCACTGTTAATCCATGTTCAATGCCAAACTTCTCACTGTGTACAGGGCAGCTTCCTGGAATAGTACAGGCTAAAAAGCAGACACACCTGACTGCCTCAATTACTCCAGTGCCTGAAAGTCCCCTTGCCGACCCACCCATGGGCCTTCTTAAGATGCTATTCTTTTCCATATTATCCCCGTGCATTTTTTTTTGCTACTGCCACAGATGCCATTTTACCTTCCCCCCCCACCCCAATATGGCACCCTCTCCTTACATTTGGAAAGTCTTTGACAATAGAAATGCCCCAATAAAGGGTTCTCTCTGGCTGCTACTCTCTGGTAAACACCTCTTGCTTTTTTCAACACTTCTCAAGAGCACATTCTCTGCCCAGTTCTCCCAGGAAGGATAATGTCATTGCAGCATCTCTTCAGTATAGACGGGAGCTGATGCAGAGACCACGGAAGAGTGCTGCTTATGGGCTTGCTCCTTGTACATAGCTTGCTTAGCCTGTTTTCTTATATACCCCAGGACTTCCTGCCCAGTAGTGACACTGACCACAGCCCATTGTCCACATCAGTCACTAATTTGAAAAAAAAAAAAAAGAAAGAAAGAAAGAAAGAAAGAAGCTCGACAAGCTTGCCTACAGCCTGACCTTACAGGGGCAGTTTCTCAACTCAGACTCCGTCTTCTCAGATGCCTCTAGCTGTGTCAAATTGACAGAAAAACTAGCGAGCCAGAATATTTCCTTCCATTTTCAGTTCAAGTTGCAGTGTACAGCATCTCATTTCTGCCTCCTTTGTAGATAAAGTTAATACTAACAGCCACACCGGTGACTTACGTTTTAGATTACACCATTGAAAAATACATAAATTGTCTAGCAACTGAGTGTTTTAATAAAAGTATGAATGGTCTGGGAAAATAGCTCAGTTAGTAATGTGCTCAGCACAGTAGAAGGGGTTCGGTGCCTAAGCCATGTACTAAAAGGTGGTCAGGATGGCATTCTCATTTAATCCCAGCATGGGATAAGCCAGTCTAACCTAATTAGAGACCCCAAGGTCTCAGTGGGAGACCCTGCCTCAAAAAACCAAGAGCGCTATCTCCTGATGAATGACACATGAGGGTCACATCTAGCATTAATGTGACACACACACATACACAGACATACACAATGCATAAAATTATATTTACCTAAAAAATTTTTGAGTAACCTCCTATTAATCTACTCATTTATTGCCTGATATGATGCTATACCAAACTAAATTGCTTAGTGAAAACTATTCGGAAATGATGTGTTTCAGAATTCGGAAACGTTTGCATCTCACTGAAGTAAATCATAAGTCATCTATCGTATATATTACAAAGTGAATCTTAACAGGGTCTGTGGCAGTGTCCTATAACCAAACACAATGACCACTGCTCTGCACATGTGCACACTGGGTAGAGTAAGGAAGTCTCTTCAGGTAAGGCTTTGCTGCCAGATGTGTTTGCTATAAATTTATGAGAAAATCATGCTATTTAAAAATTTCAAATGTAGGAGTTTTGAAAATAATATGACTATGTGTTTTCCTATTGGCCATTTATTCGTCTCCTTTCCTCCATATGTAACCTCTGTTGGCTGTGGATTTTGTTAATCACCACTACTGCACCTATGCCTAACATTTTATATGAGCTCAAAGTCATTTGTCAAATGGGCAGATGGACAGATCAGTGTGGGGATTAAAAGCCTGTTTCATGTGAGAGTCTGAACATAGAGACCATTAGCATTTCTATGCTGTATTCTTGTCCCAGACTGTGATTCTTATTGGTAGGAGAAACTTCGTTTTGCTTTCATCTTGCTCCCTGATATTTCATAGCAAGTAATGTTTTCATATAAGAAATCATAAATTCCTTTCACACTTAAAAAAACCAGCAGTTTGAGTCTTTTTAAGAGAATTAAGGTCCAGGAAGTTCACTGAGCTGCAGGGTAGAGTAACGCGGATTGAGCGGGGGGTTGTCAGTCATTCTTTGCTGGCGTCAAGGACAGAGGGGTAGGTAACTGTCCCAGTCTCCATGCTTTAGAAATATATTGCCTCACACTCCAGTTTACTACCCATGCCCAGGACTAAACTATAAACTTTTATTTCCCTCAGACAACCCCCCAAACATTTATCACATTAAAAATGAGTTATCTGTTATACTCCAACCATAAACCGGATAATAAACAGAGGCAGAAATTATGATCTCTCAAGAAGGGGAGGTGCTAGGGTATGATCATAATATCCTGCCTCATAAATCTCTGAGTTCATATTTACGCTGAATTCCCAGCTTTGCCTATCAAAGGATGCCTAAATGGGCAGCTATTGTTTTAGAAGACTGGGTAGAAACCAATAATAAATGTTACTTGTTAGCACAGGAGATTTGTGGCAAATATGATAATGTGGCCATCAAATAGACTGTGATCTTTGATAAGACTTTCATCTGAAGTAGCTCAGTTTGAGGCTTTTCTCAATGTAGAAAAATACTTTGTATGCCTGGAAATCCCATTGCCGCATACATGCCTTGGCATATTTCACATCTCTGGGCATACAGAAGAATGTCTAGTATGGTTTGGCTCACGTCCTATCAAAGTCCATGTCCTGTATCATTGCAGCATCTCTACTGTAGTTTTAAGTCAATGTCAATTACTGTGAATCTACATAGGAAATGTTCTATTTGATTTTCGTGTCTACTCTGAAAATAATTCGCTTTGTTTTAGAACTCTACCTACTCTTATGTTACTGTTCTAAGCAATTAGACCAGTTAGTTTAGAAGTGAAAGGATCAGAAATGTGCACTTTGCCAGGGTTAGTTTTTGCCGAACTGTTGGCCTGCATTGACCGTGAATGTCGCTAAGAAGACAGAGGAGGTATTTTGGCCGTCCCAGTTTAATACGGTCACGTGACGGCACTAGGTCAGCTCTGACCTGGTGTTGAAAGAGAGTTCCTTACGCAGATAATTAATGAAACGCAGCACAAAGCATGCCATCACCTAATAAAAACATCAGCTTGTGGGAATGTTTACTGCCCTTTTCGCAAGCTCCGCCCCCCCCCCCCTTGGATCTGGGCCTGTAGAACATTACTTTTCACATATGATGTGACTTCCCATGCACCTTAAGGGCCCTTGCTCTTGTCTCAGCTGTGGGAAGGCTCTCTAGGGAAACCGTTAGGTGGTGGCCAGCTACAGGCTCATGCTTTTAAATGACCAGTGTTTGGATGCAGGCTATTCGGATGACACCTGATAGGCTCTGGTCAGACTCTGGGGGAGGGAGTCAGAGATCTAGGGGAGGGGAGTGGGGCAGAAGAGGGAGGGAGGGTGGGAACGGGAAGATACAAGTGAGGGGATAACAATCAGGACATAATATGAATAAATTATCATTTTAAAATAATCCCAGTGTTCATTAAACTTCATTGTTGGTGCCTTATTCATAATAGCCAGAACTTGGAAACAACCTACGTGTCCCTCAATAGAAGAATGGATAAAGAAACTGTGGTACATTTACACTATGGAATACTACTCAGCTATTAAAAACAAGGAATTCCCGAAATTTGTGGACAAATGGATTTAACTAGAAATGATCATAATGAGTGAGTTAACACAGAAGCAGAAAGAGTCAAATGGTATATACTCACTTATATCAAGACACTAGTCCAAGGTGTACATCCCCATGAAAAACTGTACCTACCAGGATAGTGGGTAAGAGGGGAGGACAACCTATTGAAACTTTAGGTGTGAGAAGCCTGGGAGAAAGAGAAAATAGAAGGATCCAGCGGGTCCTGGAAAACTACAGGCGAGTCTGGGCCCTGGGGTCCTCTGCAAACTATGGCAACAGCCAAGGAAAAAATAGGCAATATTTTTTTGCCTATTCCCCTACCCAGACTAGCTGATGGACAGGACATTCTCCACTGTTGAGTGGAGAAGGAGATCTAACTTTCACACAAACTCTGGTGCCCCATATTTGAACATGTCCCTTGGATGGAGATGCCTGGTGGCACTCAGAGGAAAGATAATAGGTCACCAAGGAGAAACTTGATACCCTATGAGCATATACAGGGGGAGGAGGTCCCCCTCAGACACAGACATAGGGGAGGGGAGTAAGGGGGAAGTGGGAGGAAGGGAGGAATGGGAGGATACATGGGATGGGCTAACAACTGAGATGTAATATGAATAAATTAATTTTAAAAAAAACTTCATTGCTGAGATGCACAAAGTTTCTTCAGACGCCGTGACACTCTGTTCAGGTTTTCAAATGGCGCTGGTGCCTTTTACTTACATGGTTCACAGCCTGGTCTCCACTCACTCGGAGTCACAAAGGGTGTCAGGGCAGGAAGGCAGGGAGGGTCTCCAAAGCTGCTCTTCTTCAGCTTCCATTTCACTGGCCAAGTCAACATTTTACCTCCTGCCTCATTAGATAGAACAAAACAGAGATGACTGAGCACCCAGGAGTCCTGTTTCACTTTTGTCTTTGTCTCTTCCTCCAACATCCTTTAAGCAGCTGGGCTTTACCAGGTCTGGTTTGTGATTTCCTCCCTCATACGCTGCCGGCATCGCTTTTGCTCACGTGTCCTGAGTGTATAACAGGGGCCATGAAAGGAACAGTAGATGATGCTGACCCACAGCGTTCCTAGGAACAGTAACAAGCTATTAGACAGCTTTCCTTTCTCTAACCATAGAAGAATTGTAAAGTAGATAGGACGTATCCATAAGATACGTTGAAAAAAACTGCATGCTGAAGACAATGACTGACCGATGCTCGATTCACATATTGATAGCATTAGCACTAGAAAACAAAAGGATTTGTTTCTTTGTCCCTCACCTTCTGACATTGTTTGCCTGCTAATGTCACACACTGAAGAAGTTACAATATCACCCGTGTAGCATTTTTTAAAGGAAATTTTTATATTAAGCCTGAAAAATGGCAAAGAACCACTCAAAATCAAATTGCATGGCACTCTCTAAGCTATTGGTCTTATTCTTCAAAAAGGTCAGTGTTCTGAATGCTTACTCCATGAGATACCATGGGCACCATGCAAGCGCCCAAAAGAAGGAAGCCAACCTACAGCCCTACCCAGCTAAGATGCCTTTGAACCACATCAATGACCAATATGCACAGTGATCCTAAGGATACAGTAGTGTCACATGTTCCTTGGGGGTAAACAACAGCTCTTTATTTGGCCTTAAGTGCTACTCAACAAGAGGATAACCATGCCTGGTACTGTAAACCAACTCAGGGCCAGTGAAGTTATGGATATTGGATTTTACTATATCAACACAATCCTAACTGCATTCTAAACATGTGTCCTATTACACAAAAATAAGTGTGGTCCTCACCCCTTATAAATACCAAGAATGAAATGATGACATCTGATTATGCTAGAAAAATGTTTTGGTTCATAAAAGAAGTATTCCAAAGTCATAATACCATGCCATTTGTCAAAAATGTTATATGCCTATATCTATACAGACAGATACACACACACACAGAGGAGAGAAAGAGAGAGAGAGAAGGGAAAATAATATGTGGGAAAATGTTAAAAATTAGTGACTCTAGATAAGTTTTATACATGAGATATAACATAGCACAGTTTTAATAAATACAAATTATGTAGGTTAGGTGAATTATTAGCTTATTAACTTAGCAATAGCTACTGCTGCTGCTAGTTCTACACACAATAAGTTGTTGAATAGCCTCTCCTTCTTTGGGTCAACTACAGAGTTTCAATTATATAATATACTTGGTTATGATTTTTAAACTAATAATATCTGCACAATGTTAAACTAGGATCCAGGCCACATGTTACTACAATGATGGAATTTTCTTCCTGCTTGCTTTCCTGGGGTTAGAATCCTCTGAGACTATGGCTAAGGAGTCCTGGTACACCCAGCCCGTAACCTTGTATCCTCGAGTCTCCCCAGGTGCAGGCCTCCAGGCTGTAGCAAGTGCTCTAAGTGGAGACTCTCTGAGATTTGGCATGTCTCTGACTCAGTTTTCAGATTTGTCCCACGTAATCTTGTCCAGACTATACTAAGAGCTAATGATATTCCGCTCCCTTTATACCATCTCCTACTGCAACCTCCTTTGTCAGTATTGACGTAAGTTAGGGAATGAGCGCATAGCTGGAAATAGTCAGGCTCCCTGCCTTCTAAACAAACAAATGAACAAACCAGAGCTTAGACCTAGAGTACCAACTGAGACCTAACCCTCCAGTTCTGGCTTTCCTGTTTTCTGTGGCTGTCATCCTTTTAAGTGATGTCACTTCCTGATGTGGCATGGCTGTAAGAACGCCACCTGTATATCCAGTTTTCAAAAAGAAAACAGAAGGAAAGGCAGGAAAAGCAAAAGTAACGGGCTCCCCAAGCACATCAGCTATCTTTACAGGGAGCTTAGAAGGATTCTCTAAATACTTCTGAAAGAAAAAAAAAAGAAAAAAAGAATGTAGCCTTGTCCTTAGACACATTGCTATCCTAAACAAAATCGAGAAAGTGATCAGAAAGAAAAGGAATACTGCTGTGTATTAATACCAAACGAATAGTCTGCGTGACAAAATCTGTTAGTGTATCAAGTCACATATTTACTGCATATGGACTCCGAGAGAGAAGGAGTAGAAAATATGATCTCTCCACAGCACCCCACCCCCAGGGGCTTACAATTTATTTTAAGGAAGCAAAATGTGTGGAAAGAAAATATATGGAGAAGAGAATTTGGTGCTAATCTAAATGGACCTCAGAGAAAAGGGAGAACACAATTCTCACACTGGTTTTCTGGCTCTGCAGATTTCAATAAAAGTTTTCAGCAGAGAATTTTCCAATGGAAAGAAACAGCACACATAAAGAGGAGAGGAGGACCTGAGCAGACCAGTGTGAGCCGAGGTCCACGGTCCACTTACCCAGACAGGGTCTGGTGAGAGATGAGCAGAAAGTGACATGTCGGGCAGCGTGGTGGTAGGTGTGGAGGATATTGGACCCCTTGGCACGTTTGGCTCTGGTAGAACTAGACAAAAGAGAATTCCTGTAGGCTCTTGGGTCAGGTATTAGTAAGTGACGTCACATTCAAGGTAGCAAACACATGTGAGCAGAAAGGTTGAAGTTATTTAAGAAAGATTGTTGTAAAATAACATATGCCTCAGGCTGGAAGATCAGTGTAAACTGATGTGCAATGGCACATCTGAAAGCTGTTGAAAATGGAAGATGTGTGGGAAAGAATCCGAAAATTAGGTGTCTTCTCTAGTCATACTGAGGGCTTGACTCTCGTGGACCTACCTTGGTGGTACCCTTGGTAATAATTTAATAAAGATAGTTTGATAAATAAAAAGCCCACTGTGCTTTGGATAAGGAAGGGTGAACACAAACTCCCACCCCTAACTAAGAAGCTATTTGCAATCAACAGCTGGAGGTTCAGAGAAAAGACTTTTTTTTTTTTTGAGTGATGTGACTCTAGGTACACCAAGCACATCCCAGAACAGGCCTTGTGGTCAAGCATATGGACCCCAGGCTTTGGGTAGTTTAGTTTTGCTTTGTTTGTGACTTTTTTTTGCTTTGTTTTTGTTTGCTTATTTTGTTTTGTTTTGTCTTGTTTTTAGAAGGACAAAGAACTTGGCGTGGAGGATCTGGGAATAGTTGGGGCAGGGAAAATATTAATTTTCTGAATAAAATATATTGTATGTAAAAATTGAAATGTGTACAACGCCCGCTGTGCTTTTATTCCTGACTGAGGTCACTTTCCTTCCAAGATGTGATCATGAGGCCTGTCAAAGAACGTTCCTGTGAAGTTCACACTGTGAGGCCTGCTTCCTTCTGGAGGCCTGCCTTCATGCTGCTGTGGAAGAGCTGAGGGATGGAGCACTTCCTGCTCCTCCTGTTACTGGCTTCCTGCCATCTTCTGGAACTCACACAGGTCTCCTCGTCGTCGCATCATCGGAACACACATACGCTTCCCAGTAGGAGCCCCTTCTCCTGGTTGTACTTGTTGCCACTTGGCTAGATTCAATTGCAAATGGAGGAAGCATTTTCACATAATATAAATTTAACTTTTTTGGATCCAAAGGTGTCATTTTGTGCTAGAGGGTGGCCTTTTACAAAATCGAACCACTTAAAGATTAACTTGGTCCCTTCTGGTCAGTTTTTAAGTTAGGAAGATTATTTCCTGGTCAGAGTTGAGTCTACACCAAGTTTCTCTTTGTTACCGGTTCTATGTGTGATATAAACAATGTCTTTCTTGTGTTAAATATCTCAAAAGTTTCTCCATTTAGGTAAATGCAAATGTTACTTGTTTCTGGATTTGGAGTTGAGAGATGAGTTACGTGTGTTGCCACTATGAGGCTTTGTAATGCAATTTGTCAATATAATTTTAACAAGAGCCCCTTCATGTTTAACTGTAAATGCATTTTAATTAAGGTTAATAACCTTCATATGGAAAATGGTAAATAATTATGAGTAAGTGATCTTGGATAAACTTCCAGTGAGTGCTTTGAAAGAAACACCAAGTGAAAATCTACTAAACATAGTATTTACAGTAATTATGTAGATTAAAGACCTTCATTCAGCTGAGTGCTTTTTGGCAGACTAGAATACACACTCCACCTGAAGTGGAGTGTTGAACAAGGTAATGATGCAAATGCTGTAACAACCTGAAATTCCATTAAGAGCCTAGTTACTGGTTAGTGTACTTAACCAATTAAAACTTTTGTTGAGATGGAAGGACATGTTTCTGCTGACTTCTACTAAGACGTGAACAAGACTTCTCACGACCCAAGTTCTGTATCAGCATTTTGCATTACCTTGAACAAGAACATTGGCTGATGTACAAGTTATCTCCATGATAATGCACACAGTCTTTTGTGCAAAGAACTGTAAATCATCTCTAACAACGATCTCGTCATAACTTTCATGTCTCTTAAGCTGACTTTCTGTGGACCAGGCCACCTCTCTAAGACACAGGACCTTTCCTACATCTTGATTTGCATGCTCTAGGCATCTTACCTTCACCTTGTCAGGGAGAGAGACCACAGTAGCCATGCTTTGTAAATCCACACAGCCATGCTTTCTATTTAGCAAAAGACGTACAATCTGAAGTAGAAACAAGGCGAATACCTGAAGAAAGAACATGCATCATATAGCCCTGTGTGGCTTCCCAAAGAGCCCGCCAGAGCTATGGAGCTGCCGGTTCTTGTGAAGGGATGGGTTTGGTGAGCTTTTTACTAGCACTCATCTCACTCAGACAGAGATGGGAAATCTGGTCTCCTCTGTTTTCCGGATGAACTCCACACAGAGGCAAAGCTGGGTGAGGACCCTGAGAGATGCACACACAACCCATTGCTAGCTATTCTCAGTCTCTGCGTTCTACGCTGTCACTGACTTAAGTCCCTTCATGGTGGCCTGAGTGTTTCTGGTACCAGATTTAAGGACTATGACCACAAAACCACTTGTCCACATCAGCTGTCCCCAGGGAAAGCTGCAGCAGTAGCGGACCTCAGTCATTTCTGTTGACTCTGGAATGGTAATGTGATTCCTACAGCCCATCTGCTGGCCCCGCTATTCCCCCTGGACAGAGCAGTAGAGAGAGAAGTGAAGCCTGGATCCTAGGACTGGAGAGGTCATTCACTGAGACAAGACAGCAGGGAATAAAATCAACTCCCAGTACTGCAAAGGCTTCCAATACAACAAGGCCGAGCCTCAGCTCTGAAAGACTAGAACAGTGTGGAGACAGAAGTCTCTAATAGAAATAAAAGAATGGACATCAAAGAATTCAAATAACGCAGTTAAAAATGGGGCACAGAACTAAGCAGAGAGTCCTCAAAAGATGATGCACAATGGCTGAGAAACTTAAAGAAGTGTTTAACATCCTTAGCCATCAGGGAAGTGCAAACTAAAAGTATTTTGAGGTTTCATCTTACACCAGTCAGAACGGCCAAGATCAATAAAATAAATGACAGCTCATGCTGGTCAGGATATGGGGAAAGGAGAACACTCATTGATTTCTGGTGGGAGTCCAAACTTGTAAGTCCATTATGGAAATCAGTGGGACAGTTTTTCCGGAAGCTTGGACTATAGCTTCATGGATATCCAGCTAGACCACTCATGGGCATATAGCCAAAGACTATACATCCAATTACAGAGCTACTCATCCATGTTACTGCTGTCCTATCATAATAGCCAGAAGCTGGAAACATCTAGATGTCCACCAACTGATAAATGATTGATTAAGATGTGATACATTTACACAATGGAATACTATTCTGTGGTTAAAAAGAAGAAATTACGAAATTCACAGGTAAACAAGTATAGCTAGAAAAAAAAATCAGATCCCAAAAGACGAATGTTGTATGTTTACTATTATATGTGGATGTTAGCTTTTGAGCCTTCAGAATACATGCTATTAGCTGTATACTCACAAATGCTGGGTGCCTAGTAAGAGACTAGGGCAAAGAAGAGGATCTCCCAAAGAAGGAAAAACAGAATATATTGTTATGGAGATACAGAGTGGAGACTGGAGTGGGAGGATTAGATGCAGAGAGAAATGGAAGAGAAGAGTATGTGAGGGAACATAGGGAGGGACACGAAAGTCCACTTGAGGGGCCATATGGAAACCTAATACTATAGGAGTTTCCTAAAATCTATACATATATGAAATAACTCTAAACAGTATCATCAAATAATGGAAGAGACAATGCCCCAACTAGACACATCTCATCACCAAATGAAACCCCCAGTGCTAGAAATGAGCTATATCTAGTTGATTTACTGCCCAAAGGTACCCCATAGAAATCCCTAAACATTTCATGTTATTGCCAATGGTACTGGATATTTTCCATAAACTGATGATAAGGCCCTATTGCTCAAGACAACACTGACATATCTCATTGAACATGGAAAGTCAAACTGGTGCCTACCTTGAGGCTTCACCCACACTGATTAGCAGTCATGTTACTGGAAGATACTCTACACACTACCCAGCTATAAACCCTGTGACCTATAATAGTAACCTACCTGCAAAATATGCTGGTGTATTAGTGACACAAACATAATAAGAGTAACCAACCACTCTCTGATTGAGTTTAATGTACTCTCTATGAGATGGAACCCATGCCTGACCCGACTCAGGTGACCAAAAACCTATGACAAGATAAGCCAGGGGCCTAAGAGAAAACCAAATACTATTGTTCTGCTAAAGGAACATAGCAATAAAATTACTCCTGATGACAGTCTACTATACCCATAGATCAGTGTCTCACTCAGAAGCAGAAGAAGTTTTTTCTTACAGTAGATGTGAATTAGCACAAAGTCCCACAATTGGGCAGTATATAGGAGTGAGAATTTGGAGCCCTCAGTCTTAAATGTGATGTCTTAATCAAATCCCTCCCATGATGGCTCAGGAAACTATGCTGAAGAGGAGGCAGATAGATAACTCCTAGGAAACAGTGTCATCCAGACACAAGAGATATAATCTGCATCTGGATTCACAAAGACTGTGTTAGCATGCCTAGGGTCAGCACAGGGGAAAGCCAGGCAGGGTCTCAGCACTAAGAGGAAGAAGTGGACAAGAACTCCCATTCCTAATCAGTAAGTTATTTGCAATTGACACCCGCTTACAAAGAAAAAATTAATTTTCTCCAGCGTAGGGTCATTGGGTATATTAGCCACACTTCAGGTAGGCCTCATGCCCAGCTGTAGTTGACTAACACAAAATGAACTGACGGTGTTTTTGTATATATTTTTTTGTCTCATTTTGCTTTGTTTTGGCATTTTTTTCTTCTTACTGGTCTTTTGCTTGATATTATAGTTTCTTGATTTTGTGGTTTTAGGGAGTTGTGTGTTCTTGAGTTTCTTGAGTTGTTCTTTGTTTGGCTTTTTGTGTGTTTGTTTGTTTTTATAGATAGAAATAAAAGGGCTAGGAATAGGGGGTAGGGAGTTGAGGAGGATCTGGAAAGAAATAACAGGGGAGCATAGTCAAAATATATTATATGAATTTTTATCAATTATAAAAGTTAAAATGCATTTTATTATTTTATAATTTAAAGTTTCATTTTATATGTGATTATTTATCTAATTCCTACTCCTCCCTTCCCTCTCTAACTCTGCCAATGTCCCTATGCACCCCTCTCAAAATGCTGACCTCTTCTTTAATTGTTATTATTTATGATAGTGTTGCTTATATGTCCACGTGTTTAGAGATGCCCGCCTAGGATTAGACAACCTATCAGGGAGCTCCTTCCTGGAGAAGACTGATTCTCCCTCTCTCCAAAGCTGTGAATTGTCTATAGCTCTTCATGTAGTGATGTGACTAGCTTTTGTAGTGCTAGAAGGTTCTACGCATGCTGCCAGAGGATAAAAATAATCATCAGATATGAACCCTGTGAGCCATAATAATACCTGGTTGCTGTGTCAAGACATGCACACTGGTGATATGGTGGAGTGGATCTCATGGGGGCAGCCAACCACTTTCTGATTGGATTTTATGAGGCAGGAGCTGTCAATAAAGACAAGGAAGGGTATCTTCCAGATGCGGGAGGAACTAGCATGGTTGTGACACCATGCACAAAACCTGCCCAAGCCTAAACCAGATCAAATCCTTGTATCCACATGAGAGTTGGGCATGACGTTCCACCCCTAACTCAGGAGCTATTGGCAACTGGCAGCTGCTGGAAGAGGGAGAGTCAGTTTCCCTAAAAGTACAGGCCCTGCTACACTGACCACACTCCAGTGGAAGACCACACACCTGAGATCATTTGAGCAGAACAACTTGGTCTTGAAGGGTTTTAAAAACAGACCCAGAGTTGGATGGGTGGGAAAGTGGGTGGATCTGGGAAGAGTTGGGTGAAAGCACTGAATGTAATCAAAACATATTGCATGAAATTCTCAAATAACTAATAAAAATTAAAACAAAAGTATTCTTGTCGCCCATGTTTTTAAAAGCAAAATTTTCCTCTGTATTAATTTTTCTTGTTATTGCACATCTCTCTTTTTATGAAGATGATTACACTTACTGCCTATGTCCATTTTCTCTGATACTCATTCAGTTCTTTACCCTGATACCCTGGTGCCCTCATCCACCATTCTACTGAAATTGCCGTCTTCAAGGCAAATATATATAGTGTTTCAGTGTTGGAGAGTCCAGAAACCTAAGTTAGCGATGGGGGCATCTTCACTATATAGTGCTCCACGGTAGCTTCCCACACATTGGTATTTGCACGTTACAGACTCTGAGTCAAAGACCAAGCAGGAAAGCGAACAGTATTACATACTCAATTCTGCAATCTTCATGCTGAGAAGTGAATTTTTAGACTCATTCTCTGTTTTTCGTCATTATACAGAATTTTTCACCAGTCTATACAATAAGAAAACTAATTTCTATGAGACTGTGCTTCTCACCATCTTGGCCTGTAACAAATACCAGCTAAGTATTTGTTACATTGTCCCAGCAGCAGTTTAGAACAAATTAGAGAAGTAGTAGCTCTTGATTTAAAAGAAGTTACCCCATCCAGTGACAGAGCAGGCTCTTATTGAATAACAACAGTCTTAACTTATGCTAAACATCCCTAAGTCATAACTTCCTGGCTCACAGGGACCACACAGTCTGCATCCACCTTAGATTGTTCTGCTCTGTTCACTGCACAGTGGTAGAAAACTGTAACAAAATGTAGAAACTGCTTAGAGCCCACTTGGGGAACAGAACAGTCACTGGGCGTCCAGTCTGGGAAGACAGTAGAGATAATGTAAAATAGCATGAACTCCTTGCTGCAAGGAGGTATAACCAAGAGGTGGAAGTAAGATACCCACCGAGCAGAACATAGACCACGACGAATGCCACTCAGAGAAGGGAAGGCTGTCCCATAGGAGGAGCGAGCAAGCCCTTGCAAAAGAGCTTGACATCTATGAACATCCCTGGGATTTAAGAAAATATCCACTGATTTTACGTGCATCAAAAATCTCTCTGAACATGTGATAACATGTTTTAACAAATCATTGAAGATATTTTTGATCCTTGAAGGTTTGCTTTTAAAACACTTTTTCCATGCTCCATGCTTACCATTTGTGTAAACCCGTTCCTACCTCTTGGCTTTGTGTCCAGTTACTCTTTATGACCTTGGAAAGCTTTCTGCAGGGAGGCAGGGGCCCCGTGGAGATAAAATGCCTTGTGTTTCCCAGCGGGAGGTCCTGCTCTTGCAGACAAGTTTAATAGACACTCATGCACTGAGGAGATCTTATCTCTTGTCCTGTTGGTTCGGGGTCACTTGCTGCCTCACATTATATTGAAACGTGGGCAGAGAGAAGGAATAATTTGTTAATGTCCCGTAGGATGAACTTGGTCAGAAAGGGAAGTGTACCTACTTTATAATAACACAAGTGTTTCCTTGCTAATCCCTTGGCAGGTTCATTATCTTCGAAGCCCCAGGCAATGGTTAGCCTATCATGAAAGGGAACTTTAACCCTCAGCATGAAATTAATCCTCAAAGACTTATGGCTGCTCCGTCTAGAAATAAAGACATTTTAAGTGATTTTATAATCCCTGACTCTTTCTTTATGTGGAGGTGCTAAATTGTTATCGAGATGTTATAGAGCATGCTAGGAACTTGAGTTTTGTTTGCTTAAGATTTGTTTGCTGAACAAATCTATAAGCATGGAGGCTGATTGTCTTCCAGTTCTGGTTTACAGACGTTAGTCTGATGTGTTGGGATATGTCTCTCTCTCAAGAACTAATAAGATGACCGTGTTTGTGCTGGGTTTTACCCAATACGTGTGGTAAAAAAAAAAAACATTTTGTTTTAATGTCATTTGTCAAAGATCCTCTTTGGTACAGCTTACTGACATTTCACATACACACCGTGCACGCACACACACACACACACACACACACACACACGCACACGCACACGCACACGCACACGCACACACACTGTGAAATGCCATGAGAATGCCAAATAAGTGGGGCTTAAGAGACTACAGAAGTGCGGCTGTTCCCTTTCCTGCTTCATCGGGCATGACTTTTGTTCTTAGTCCTACTTTACCTTTCCTTTCAAGCTGAATGGGCAGTTAAGGGAAGGAAAGGTCTGGAAACAGAAGAAGATAGAAAAGAGCTAATATTTACTGAGAAGTAAACATACCTAGCATTTTCCAAACAGGGTCTTACTTAATCTTCACTGCAAATGGCCGAGTATCACTTTTCCAGACGAAGAAGCAGGGAGGTTTGGAATTCTTGTCCAAGATCATATAGTGGATGGGTAATATAGTCAGGGTTTGAACTTAAATTGGTCTGAATCCAGGGGTCTTCCTATTGTGATAATAACCAGGATCACAATTCTGAGAAAAGAAAAAGGTATCTGAAAGATAGATTACACCTTGTTTATTTGAAATCTAATACACACCCCATGCACACACAAATATGAGAGGTGATTGCAATGTGTCTACTTTGTGCTGTGTTTCATCGTTGTCTATCTTACGGCTCATGCTCACTTTGTCTTAGGCTGTTATTAGGTCACCGTGTGTTCCTGTGGCTAATTAACCCACACCTCCTCCCTCAGTTAGATGAGAAGTGTGGGGCTGGAGAGCGGGCTCAGCAGTTAAGAGCAATGGCTGCTCTTCTAAACGGTTGGGGTCTGATTCCAGCACCCCACATGGTGGCTCACAACTGACTGCAATTCCAGGTCCAGGAAATCTGACACCTTCTTCTGCCTCCCAAGGGCACTGCGCACTTGTGCCGTATAGGCGTACAGGCAGGCAAAACACTCATGTACATGTTTCTTAATAAAAAAGAAAGATGAATATGAGATAAGTGGACAAAGACTCTACTGTGAGGACTAGTTAACTTCTTTATTTCTAGATATCCCTAAGAAACGGAGACTTTCCCAAATTTAGAAAGTATGTCTGATTTTCTGTTCTGATTCAGCGAAAACACATTTCTTAGCACTCAAATTCTGTTTCATTATCTACATCACACAGTGGAGGGAGATTTGTTTAGAATGCAAAGCTTGTCCTCTAAAGAAAGTTGTACTTACCTGGACCCTTACCTTGCCCAATCCCTTATCAAATCTACACTCCAGATTTTTTTTTTCTTTTTTGCTTTTCCATGCCTGATTGGTTTTAACTTTGGTTTTCTTTTGTTTCCATTGTTTCCTTTTGGTTGGCTCTCAGTAGCCATTCCTGCTACTGTGAGGAAATGAAATTGGTCTGGCACCATTTTTCCTCCCTAGAGCCAGTTTTGATAGAAGCCAATGCCCTATTTACTCCTAAGTAAATATAAGTCAACTGTTTAATACTGTGCTCTCCTCCCCAACTAACACTTAGGAACTTCCATTTTCACTCTATATGTGCCTGTTTGCCAAACTCTTAGACTGTCCCTCATAAGCTTTCAGAGGTGCAAAGCTAGTGTGGGAGCAAGCTGTCAGTCATCACCGTCTCTTTGGGTCTCCTCCAACACATTTTCTCCTGAAGTCCTTTTTTAAGTAGTCGCTCCCATTTATCTGTGAAACACCTTGCCCACTGACCCAGAGCCATCTTCCTGCCTCCGCAAGCTAACCCCTTCAAGTAAATCCCCTCCCTCATCTCGTTCCAGTCCCTCAGTTTAGTTTGTATGTAGTTATCACCTGCATGTGTTTATTTCCTATGTACGTGAATAAGATTATTTTATTAGTTCCGTACATTTACTCTGAGTTCTCTTCTCGTTGTCTCTGATGTTTAAAATTACTTAAATTTCCTATCCTAGAATTCTGGGACCCGCTTTGTTATGCACTTTATAGATGGGCTGAAAAAAAGTCAACTTTAATAAATATTTACAAAAGTTTTTCAGTGAAATTTATTTTTCAATTTGAATCAAAGTGGAATTGTTCAAACACTACTCCTAAATGAACATTTACTTTAGAAATTGAAAATAGACCCTCATAAAATACTCTTTATTGTTTAATCACACACAAAATAAGAGGTGGGCTCCACTTTGTTTTCTGATATTTGTTTAGACATCGTAAATAGTGCCACAAGATGTCCCTTTGAAGTAGAGGTTTTCACAAGGGTAGAAACAGTCATTTATAGTGTTTAGAAAATAATCTTAAAAAGGCATAAAGCTGCAAACAGGCAGTAAAAATTTGTTGCAACGTAGGTTCTTTTGAGTGCCCAAGAATGTCTTACTGTTGGCATTTGTTTATAATTTTGTTTGTTTTTTAATTACTTCCAAATTGTCAGTCTTTGGAAGAGCATGAACGGTGTAGTGATTATTCACTGGCTCCACTAAGTTAACGCAGAATGTTATGGAAAATGGTTTTCACTCTTGAAAATCCCCTTACAACTATAAAAGTGCAAATGAGATTGTCCCTGCTGCTTTAGCCAGGCCCATGAGCCTCAAAGCAATGGGATATTTATAAGAAAATTCCAGACATAGCAGTGCTGCCGTGATCCACATGACCCAAACACTCCAGGTTTTGTCTCTTGTCCTGTCTGAGGAAAAACAAAGAGGCACACAATCGGTGTGGGAGGACGTCAGCTCACTGCTGCGACTCGTTACCGTGAAACGCACAGGCTGCTTTATGGAATCATTGGGTTTACTTAGAGGAAAGCACCTTCTCTGGGTGTCACGCACTCTGGTGACTTGTAGCATTGGCTCTCTCCACTAACAGCTTCCTGCATGGGGTCCTCAGAAACTGACTCTCCCCATGTTCCTGAGAGGGATTTAATTCTCTTTAAGACTACGTCGATTACCCCTTATGTTTGGAAATATATATAATATATATATATATATATATATATATATATTTTTTTTTTATTAAAGTAACAAAGACACTGGCATGGAACAGCCTCTGCTGCTGTCTTCAACTGTGGCTCAAGTGGCTTGAAGGGAAAGAGTGTTGTGTGTTTAAGAGCCATTTCAATTTCCCTAATTTGATTGGGAATCTAATTTAGTAGACTACATTTGGATTTTTCAGGAGACATTTTGCCAGCCTTATAGGCACAACACCTTTATGCTAAGGTTGAAACATCTCATAAAGATTTGTTTGAGGAACACCAAAGGAGGCATTTGGATCTATTCAGCTCAAAGCTGGCCTCATAAAATTATCTCATTGGAGAACCTGTTTACTTTAAGCCTATATAAATAACTCAAGTAGTGAGGGACCATATAACTAGTTACATCAAGTTTCTGTTGAAGAGAATCAAAATTTGAAATCTGGGTAGAATTTTGACATTTTCTTAACATACCTATCCTGTGTACTAAGATGTCTCCATACCTACTGATAAAGCTACATATATTCAGGAATAACTCTATAAAATAAAATTTTCTAAAGAAAATATAAAAAAATAAATGTATTTGGGTTTTTTACCCTGAAAAAAAAGGAAAATATAATGTGATATAGACATATAATTCATAAAATAAATGAATAAGTACCGATATTTAAGAAACATACCTACTACCACATCTGATGAGCTACAATAAAAGCAAGAGGTAGTTCTTGCAAAAACAATGAAAGTACATTCACTTAGAAAATAGTCAACCTTTCTTAACTTTAAATCCAAATTAATTAAATAAAATGTAGTCAATTTATTTCCTTGGTGGCACTTTTGAACTGCTTAGTAGCCACATCATTTTAAAGGCTCCTGTTTTGGCCAGTAGAGAGGTTTTGGTGAGTTTTATTCAAAATTTCTGATGTATTTTAATGTCTTCTTGTATATAATCATTTTCAGGGGAAATGATAAAAAGAAGTAAATACCTACATAAGTATCAAACCTGAGTATGTAAGACAGAAACTTGCATATATGAAATAATTTTCTGCTAAACTGATCTTTATGGTTTTAGCTATGTGTGTGTGAGGACGTGGCACATTGAGGAGGGGAGTATATTGTGGGATTCCCATGTAGATAAAAAGAAAATAATAATACTCCTGATGAATATATTCACTTGTAAAACTGAGAATGAGCCCAAAGAAATGGCTTAGCATTTAAGAGCACATACCGCTCTTCCAGAGGACCTGAGTTCCTTTCCCAGACCCACATGGGCAGCTTATAACAACCTATAATTTTCTAGCTCCATGGAGAAGCTACACACCTGGCCTCTGAAGGCACCTGCACTCATGTGCACATGCCTACACACACACACACACACACACACCACAAAAGAAAACATAAATAAAAATAGAATTTAAAAAAGCAACTGACCATGTGAGCTTTATGGTGGCTAATATAAAGCAGGCAACTTTAAAACTATATTGAGTGAAAAGCCCAGCATTTATGTGAGCACTGGAAACCTGAACTCTGGTCCTCAGGCTTGCCCAGGGACCAACCATATCACTGAGCCATCTTGCCAGCCCCCGGTATTCTCATTTTTAGTGTAAAGACTTGGATTCCAAAAGGTCTCACTGTAAACATATTCTTCAGTTCTTCATAACACACATCATGTGGAAGCCCTGGTGGGCTTTCAGAGATGAAGCCAGCAGACAGCAGAGAGGAGTGAAGTGACAGACAACATCAAGTAGGTAGCTGAAGAGGCGTGAATAAAATGACTGATTTGTAAGTGTGAACATATTCTGTGTAATGTCCCGTTTTACAGTGCCCCATACATAGTCTTCCTGCCCCTCAAAAGGATGGCTCTACTGATGATAGCCCCTAACCTTCCTAATGCTGAGACCCTCTATGACAGTCCCTCGTGTTGTGGTGACCCCCAACTATAAAAGTATTTCCTTGTCATTCCAAATGATAATTTTGCTACTGTTGTGAATTGTAATGTAAATTTCTGACACGCAGGATATCTGACATGTGACCTCCAAAGGGGTCGTGACCCACAGGTTGAGAACCTCTGCCCAAACCAGGTCCCTGTTATAAAATTTATCAAAGATGTAGTCTGGAATTTTTGGGGTTTTGTTGTTGTTGTGTTTTTTTAAAGATTTATTTATTTATTTTATGTATATGAAAGCTGTGTTTTCTTGCACACCAGAAGAGGGAATCAAATTCCATTATAGATGGTTGTGACCCTCCATGTGGTTGCTGGGAATTGAACTCAGGACCTCTGGAAGAACAGGCAGTGCTCTTAACTGCTGAGCCGTCTCCCAGCCACATAGTCTGGAGTTTTAATTATGACATAACCTCGTAGTAACTAATGCAAAAGAGATGGCACCCCCAATTTCTGATAGTTTGCACTGAAATTACCTAAGAATTAATTGCAGTGCTAATGAGCAAGATGTAAGGAAACCCTAGGAATAATTCAACCCTGGGAGCCATCAGCAGGAGCTACACTGTCACCACCTCTGAACTCAGAGAAAGGGGACAGGTGTTCTAAAGGTGAAAGTCCCAAAGACAACTCCTCCTCAGGAGCAGTGAACTTCTGCTGGCATGGACAGAAGACCTGGAGATGTCTCACTGTAAGGAACCCTCGTCCTTTCTCCTCCTGTCTTCTGCCACAGCTCCTCACTGAGCAAGTCTAACTGGGGGGCAGATAACATAGGTGTCTTACATCATAACTGATTC
This sequence comes from Acomys minous, assembly GCF_964271855.1. Taxonomy (NCBI): domain Eukaryota; kingdom Metazoa; phylum Chordata; class Mammalia; order Rodentia; family Muridae; genus Acomys; species Acomys minous. Next base: position 58,481,536 of record NC_140489.1, read on the forward strand.
TAAGGACCTCATGAACCTGGGGAAGTAGAGAAAGATGTTTAACACCTAGTGTGGCAAATAAAAGTGGGTGGGGACCAAGTGGTGCATGCTGGGTGCTGAGTTTGTGTCAGATTGTACCATATGCGGTGTTATGAAGAGCTGGGAGCACGAATGCCTGGGAAGAATCAGTCTACAAGGAGGACACAGAGTATAGTACTGATTTTTATGTTAGTAAAGGCAAACACATTGTAGCCACAAGCCCCCTAGTTTCAGTGAGTTAACACAGTTAGTACATCACTCATACAATAACTACCGTAGGAAAGCCTGGATGGCAGGATGTCTTCTGTACCATGTGGTTTTCAATCCACTGTCTTTACATCTTGTGTTTCTGCACCTGGTAGAGTTTTGGAGTTTCCATGCAGGTGACAGGGTCTAGATAGAGGATGTATCTTCTAAGATACACCTTGCAGGTGAAACAGGAAAGAGGCCAGTGGAGTCCTATTCAATTACTGAAAGCCTCAGTGCAGAAGTGACACATGTCACTTTGGCTTATTCTATGCCATCGGGCCAGTCATGTGACCTAGTCACATATACTTGCCTATAGAGAGAGAGACCTGGAAACATGCTTTTTGACTACATTCTTCTAGTGTTGACTAAACACACACACACACACACACACACACACACACACACACACGCACACACAGAGCAGGGGAGAAGAAAGGAAGGGAGGAGTTTTATCAAGCAGCTGATTAATTCTGATACAATTCCATATCATAATCATAGTCCCAGTTTTCAGAGACAGCCTCAATATACATCCTTGCCCCTCATTCTCTCTAACAATCATTTCTTCCCCACCTAAATGACATTGAGACATGTTGCTTCTCTCAGCCAAACCCCTTGGTAAAGGAAACACAATCCAATCTAACAAGTTATCTGCTTAGGTTTTCAAACTTCTAGAAGGCTTAAAAGTGGAGATTCAGAGTATCTTTCAATATGTTATTTGAATGCCAAAATATGGTATAACCAATTTTTGCATATTAATTTGTGTTGGATTTTTCTAAGCTCACGTTTAGAAACTGAATGGCTTTTTGTTTACACTTGCTTTTTAAATTAGTAGTAGTAGTGTTTTGGGGGTGCTGGGAGAGGGGTGGTGCGGTTGCAGGTGTGGTATATGTATTTGTTACTGTGAGTGTGCTCACATACACATGATAGTGCACGTGGGCATGTACGGAAGAGCATGTGGAGCCCAGAGGCGGTCTGAAATGTCTTCCCCCACTGGTCTCCACCCTTATTTCTGAAACATCATCTCCTGCTGAGCCTGAAGCGTCAGGGCTGGTTAGGGCAGGCCATTGAGCTTTGGTGGTCTGATGTCTGCCTCTACATCCGTGGTTGGCACCACAGCGCTGGTTACAGGCACAGGTTTCTACACCTAGGGTTTTATGTGGGATCCGGAGCTCCAAACTCAGGTCCTCATAACTGAATGGCAGGAACTTCACTGTATGAGCTATCTCTCCAGCCCATCCATACATTTATTTAACTGACAAAAATGGTATGTTTCCACCCTGCAAAACATGTTACTTCCTTAGGGTTTTAATTCTTGTGGTAGTTAGCCCAAACCCAACCCAACTCAAGTAATACTTCCAGGAAACACATTTCTCTGGGCCAATCTTCCTGCTGAAAGTTCTCTTGACGTCACGTAGAGCTGTGAACACATTGACTTCACCATTGAATAGACACAGCTCTTCTATGCTTCACTAAAATAAGTGTCTGTAAGAGAATGCAAATGAGAGGGGACCCCTGCCAACTATCCTATAAGTTACATCAAAGTTTATAAAAGGAGATTCCTGAGGACGGGGCTGCAGCCATCCCGTGGCTTTTGCCAGGACTCGACCTAACACTCAGGAGATGCGCAGGATTCACAGATTCATACAGGTCTGCTCTGGTTTTGAGGCAGGGTCGTTTGTGGTGCTTCTTCTTCTCTTTTCTGTCTCTGCTTTCTTGTTCTGTCTCCTTCACTTCTATCCAAGAAAGGTACTGCAGTACTACCAGGAGCACCAGGAAGCTGCAGAGATTTGGTCTGCATCCTAAAAAGAAAAGAGCGTTGACAAACATGTTCCCATTTTTCTCCAATTACCAATCTAAACACACATCATTGAGAATCTAAATAACAAACACTACATAGTCTACAATGCAGAGATAGAACACACACATACCACACACACTCACACCATATACACAAACACCACACACACACACACACCACATACACCCCATACACACACCACACACACACCACACACACACACACCACACACACAGACACCACACACACACACACCACATATACACACCACACACACACCACATACACACACACACACACACACACACACACATACACATCTTTTATTTGAAAAAGCACATTGGAACAGAATCTACAAAACAAGCACAGGCAGGAAGTACTTAGCGTGTTTGATATGCTTTGTGTCGTCAGCCTGATCTGCACTGTCAGTTATAAACTAGAGCTAAATGGGCTCTTGTTCAGCTTCAAGAGGCCAGGGAACACTTTCATGATGTCCTTGGAGCAGAAGGACCCAGAAGGGATCAGGTGTTTAAGCAACAGGTCTTCTTCCCAAAGGCAGAACAGATGGAGCCACCATGAGGCCCATTACCTGGATGTACTCACCAGTGCCTGTGGGCAGCAAAGATTAAAGGAGAAGGAGGTGGCTGCCTTTTCCCTTCTGTTGTCCCAGGTCATTCTCAGACAAAGTTCAAACTCAGGCAATGGTCATGTACCTCTAACTCAGAGCAAAGAAACAAACCACATGCAACCATGGGCTCTGAACATCCAAAAGACTATGTTTCAGAGGTCTGACAGGAAAGGCTGTGGACTTGACTCACAGGGTCAAATTGACCAAATTGTACTCTCTAGTCCTTGGTCCATTTCTGACTTCAAATGGTAGAATAAAACATGGCAGAGGACTGGAATGTAGAAGACAAGGAGAGGGAGAGCCAGACGTGAGCAAGGACACAGCTTACAGGCAGATATGCTAATATGTCAGAGCTCCTTGCCTCACAATAGGAGAATATGGAGAAAACTATACACAGTAAGCAAGGAATCAGAGAAGCACTATGAATTCATCAGTGTGAGAACTGGTTTGCTCAAGCCTAGGCAAAATAGAGAAAAGTAACACCGTGTCTCACAGCTGTAGAATAATTCCCACTCTAAAGGCCCCCACACTGCCTTTAGATATGGTAGCACATATCTGTAATCCTGGCACTCAGCAGGCAGAGGCAGGAAAATCAACAATTTGAGGCCAGCCTGATCTATGGAGCAAGAGTTTGCTCAGAAACAATAAGCAAAATCAAACAAAGAAACAACAAAGAAGACCCAGCTTCCCCCTGAGAGTGTTTTAGGTTCCCTGTACTACTACGGGGAAGGCAAGCAAAAGTATCCCTAGCAAGGATAACTTGCCTGTCATTACTGCTTTCATGTTATGTATTTGTCCTGTTGGGGTGCAAATTTTCCTTGAGGTCAATAACTTAGTTGAGCCAGGTATAACATGTGGTTGCCCTCCTCGCCATTGACATGCAGTGAATTTCACTTTGCTTGAATTATGTACAAACCTCACTCTTAAGGAATAACATTCATCGTTGCTTGTAAAGAGAGAGATGAAACTTCTGTCTGTTTAGTCTCCCACCTGGACTTTATGCTCGTTAGTGCAGTGGGGGTGAGGGCAGTTTTGATAGACACAAGAACTCATCCCAACAGAAATCTGAAAGAGGTGCTTTACCCCTCACACAGTCAGTGTAGGTTGCTTCTTTGGGTCCTGTTTCTAATGAGTGTCTTATGTTAAGCACTTAGTATTCTAGAACTTAGGTTGCCCAAGGTGCCCTGTCATCTAGATTTTAATTTGTAACATGGAATCATTTTTAAATGTAATTATGCTGTAAGATGCAAAGTTATATAGAAATTGCTAACTAGAGTAAGATCTGAGTTTTATAAAATCAAATGACTTGAACTGCTTTACGGTTGCTTGCCAAAGTGCCTGCCTGTAATACTGCCAAACTATAAGTGGCTTTTTACTAAGCATCTATTTCACCAGCTAAACATTGTTTCCTGTACATGTTCTATGGACAGGTTAGGCTTGCTCCTGAGTAAAATTGGTTCATGAGTCTCAAGTTGCTAGAATTCTAAGACATTTCAAAATAGCTTTCACTGTGTTATTTGTAACTGATAAATTGTCACCTTTTTCACTGGAGCTGTTTTCATGGCAGTGAAATATTCAGTATTAAAATAATGTTACTGAGAAAAAGAAATAATAAACGAAAGAAAGAGAAAAGGGTAGGAGAGGAGAAAGGAGAAGAGAGGAGGGAAGAGAGTTCACTAATTGCTGTTGACCTTGACAGCGGTCCCCAGGCAAGTGCTAGGGACCCGGACTCTTGGAAATAAACAAGTATATGCAATAGAAGCTAGATGTGTGGACGGTTTGTTGTGTTGTCTGGTCAATACTGAGCCGCTCAACTGGAAGGATCACAGATGTCTCTGTTCTTATTATCAAGGATGACCTTGTAGGTCACTAAGAATTGGATAGGATACATTGTGATTATTTTCACATGGGAGTGAGTTCAAAGGCACATACACTCTAGGTGAACAGGACCACAAATGATAAAGAAATGTCCATCAATGATTACACATATATCCCTTCCAGTTTTGAGGGCATTTAAAAATATTTTTTTCACCTCAGGATGTCCTTTAATTTTAGTTTTCTTATAATACATGGTTATAATCACTTGAAAAACATAGAACAAAAGTACTAACTTGGGCCCAAAGTGTAACAGACTAGAGGAAGCAGGCTCCTCCGGGTTCTCTCATTTATACTGTGAATTCATCCCCAGCTCCATGAGTGAGCAATACAATTGCTTCACTTGACCCACACAGCTTCAGTGGTAAGAGAATAGCAGCCCCAGACATCACCCACCTAATACTAAACTGCTGTAGAAAGGCCACCTTCCAAGACACTGTTCTTTGCTCTGCTTCCTCACATGTCAGGGCGTGAGACTGTGGGTAGAGGAAAGACTTGTCACGGTGAGCTGGCATGGATGGCCATCTCTATAATCAAATAACGGCTTTCTCCTCTCCAATAAGCCCATTTTCTTCCTGACTTGCCAACTTTTGCATCTCCACTCCGCGAGTTTCTTTCTAGCATCCATGCTCACGAATGGAAATAACACCCCTGTTCTTTATTGCTTCTTCCTTGATAAACTTCCTTATCAGTGCCAAAGAAAGCACACCTTGGCACATCGGATCCGTTCTAGTAAGATGCAGTCACCTCTCAGCTCTCCAGGCTCTGCGTTCTCTGACGTTTCCCATCACTGGGTCTCCAGTGAATAATTAGTTTCCAGGAAGTGGCCCAGTTCCCAGAGCCTGTGAGGGGTTCTGGCATATTTGACCACATTTTAATTCTGTTCTGGAAAACTTTTATCACAGCCAGAAACCAAGTCTCCTTTTGAACTGCAACAAGCGAAATTCAACACCTGAGAATGGCAGCTCTCCGTCATCAAGTAGACAATGGTAGTGGTGATGCTAGAAAAAAGTCTGCATACAAGGAGGGAGACGGGGAGGGCAAAATAGCAAAAAGATATGGCTAGCTTTGGGGGGAGGTGGGTATTAGCTAATTATTTTTGGAATATGGGGAAACTATGAAGCATGTCGAGTATGGTAATTCTAATATTTGGTGACTGAAGTTAATGCAGCCTCCTCTATTTCTGTTACCTTTCTCGTAAGTTTTATTTCTGATCCTCAATCTGTCCGTCTCTCGTTTTCCTAGTATGAGCTGTTTCCATACTAAGTAACCATTGCAATGCCTACCCTGGATCAATGGACCTGGAAGAGTACCTAAAGGAGCATGTCTGCGTGAAATCATTTGTTGGCATTAAATATGAGGTCTGATTAAATATGTGTACATGCATGTGTGCCTGTGTACACTCAGAGTGGCCACATTACAACCTGATTTTTAAGCATAGTTTTGTTTCAACTTTGGGTTTGTTGTTGTTGTTTTGATGTAGCATATGTCTTTGCAAAACAAAATCACTGAAAGTCATGCTGGTCAAGCCTCCATTTAATTGAGACCAGTTTGTGCCTAGAGCACTTTAATTATACAGCCATGTTAATTAGTCTGTTTTTATTACTTGTGGTTTAGCGTTATTGGATTAGGTTGTAATCTCTAGCATCATTTGCCTCTGACTTGTTAACTAGCACGTTGCCGTTAAAATATGTTTTAGAGTTAGATCGTCAATGCACTTAGTTGTCACCCACCAAGCCACACTCACAACTGGAAGAATTTGTGTCCAGTGATACAGTGAGATTTATCGCAGTTCATTTTGCAATATTGGCTTTTCCCATGAGGTCTAAACTAGAAATGCCTTATAATGATGCAAGATAGTCAAAAAAGAGAGACACTTCACCACGCTGAGAGGCACTGAGTAGATGTTTATTGTAACAAAACATGTGGTTGGCAAGTGATGAACTATTTATAAGATGCTTAAGTTACCGTTAATTGTAAACTGTACAGCCACAAACCGCCAGCTTTTAGCTGTCCCCACTTTCTGCAGAGAGCTGCAGATAGACGTATCTAGAATCACAGAAAATTACTTAAAATATAGTGAGGCCATTGGGACTGACCTAATATCTCAGAGAGACAATTTTTAAGCTAATTTTTGAAGCTCTGTCTAAAAAAAGAAAAGGTTCAAAATTACAGAACATAGAGCAAGTGTTTTCCTTGCTTTTGTGGCCTTGCCAAGATGCCATTGCCTTATCTGTAGTAATTATCTAGGCCAACAAGCACTCCAGGTTACAAATGTTTTCACATTATAAGCTGTTTTATAATAACAGGAGAATGTATTGGTCTTGTTCAGCTTCACAAATCCTAAGCCGAAGCACAGCACAGTGCACCTGCATCTAGCAAAGACATGTGGGATTTAGACAGGTATAACATTGTGCCAGATGTAAAAGAAGAAAATGACTAAGCAATAATAAGGACAATTCTCTTTCCTCGAAGTTTTAGAATAGTGAAGCCAAATGTGTACAGGCATAGCTTTTGAGCTCCAGTTGTCAACTGCTACTCAGCTAGCCTCAAATGCCATAACTTGCCAACCTGCTAGCATTACTTTAAAGTATAAACTGATGCCAGGCTCAGGCCACGAGCCCAGTGAGCACGTACAATGCCTACATCCTGGGTGAGCCAAACTCCTGAACTCCCTAGTGGACACACATACACTACACTGTTTTGAAGTTAATTACTAACGTTGCTTCTCCATCCCCTAATGTTTCTTCTACTCTGGAGGACAGAATTTATATGTCACTCATCTTTGTTTTCCCAAAAACTCTTATCCCTGACCTCTCTACAGATGGGAAATCTGTCATTGGTAAGGCCATAATCTATATTCCACACATATGGTTTGAAGACTCTGGTGTTTTACCAGGTCCCAAGACAAAGTTATATGTAATATCATTGTATCTAACCCAGAGTGAAATGAAATAGTCATAAGTAGCTTTTCAAAAAACAGCTCATGTTGATGTTGATTCTCACTAGTGACTTACAATTAAAAAGTAAGGCAGTAAGGCATGGACCTAGATGGGTGTTAGGAGGACACTGCTCCCCAGAACTCATGGAGTAAGACTCAAAGAATGGTTCTGGATAGGCGTACATGCTGCTGGGCCTGTGAGCACATACGCACATGTGCACAGAAAATGGATAAGTAAACGTAATTAAAAATGAAGAGAACCATCTTTTAAAAATCTCCATGAGCACCCCAGCACCTGCATGGCCTTTCTGCAAGGATGGTAAATGTATCCCCCAAAGTATCTCTCTCCATAGGATAGGGACACGCCTTCTGTCTTCAGGTGATTTTATAGAACAGAAGAAACAAGTATGTGTGGTGGAAACTGTCTGCCTCTGTACTTTCTCGGACCTTTCCCCAACATTGGTGAGGTAGAGCCATACAAGTAAGTTTCAAAGCCTCTGACATGCCTTTGCCTGTTTGATCTGACTTTGGCCGTGTTCTTCTGATGAGCAAGAAAGCAAACATACTCTGTAGGAGCAACATCTTATTTCAGGAAGATTGACTAATTACAGTGACTTAAAATCTTTATTTAATCTTCCTGCAGTTATCCTTTTAATGTGTTCTGTAATTACAAACCCTTTGGTCTGTTAATCTCTGATTCATTAGTGGGCTTCTTAAGTGTTTATTAAGGAGTTCATGTAATATTCTGGTAATTACTGATAATCTTTGTTCATAGCACGTTTACAGAGATCTCTGCAGGGAGTTCCATTAGAATCATCACCACTTACCAGGACACCACTTCTGTTAGCAGTGTTGTACCCCTGAGAAATACAGAGGGTTTATACATTCAGGTGGAATGTCCCATCTCTTTTATGACTAGGAAACTCAAGAATTAAGTACAAATGTTGTTCTTCCTCCAAAATTCAATGTTCCCTGCTATCTGCTGTCCTGTTGCACCATTGAGGAGAAAGGCAGACTGGAGTTGCGTTATGCATCACCGGCATTGTAACTGGGGATGCCTACCCTGTGTCTCCAGCCTCTCCTCCTTTGATGCAAGGGTGCAACTACTGTGTAGGCTAATGCATTGTGGTGGCATACAGTGGCACTGAAGGAGAACAAGGTGCCACTTACAGGTTTTGTGCCCAGGATCCCTGCATCCCCACCCTGAACAAAACCAAACCTTGCCACCTCCTCCTTGGTAGCTAAAATCCCTTTAATAGAGGACAGGCTCTGACAGACAACACATCAAAGTGAAAGTGATGCTAAGAAGCATTTGATGTGAATGGTTTCTGAGGGCCAGGTCAAATGGGGAGAGATGATGGGAGAGAACACAAAAACTCTTGACCTAGAAGTTCATCTCAGGGAGGAGATACCAGAAATAACTTCACCGGTGCACAAACTCAAGCGGGTTTGGCAGCGATGTTGTGAGACGACTTACTTCAGCTTCCCCCTCCAGTCCTGACCTAATAACCTCACCGAAGAGCAGTCTGGGAGCTAGTGAGATGGCTCCATCGATCACCTCTGAGCCTGAGAATCTGAGTTCCATCACCACACAGTAAAAGAAGAGACCAGACTCCTGCAAAGTTGTCCTCTGATCTCTGCATGAACACAGGCACATACTCATGTAAATACACACACACACACATGCACGCACGCACGCACACACACACACACACACACACACACACACAGAGAGAGAGAGAGAGAGAGAGAGAGAGAGAGAGAGAGAGAGAGAGACGTACACGCGTATGTATGCTTAATTTTAAAGATGTAAAAGCAAAAATAAAATAAATAAAAATTTATGTACACTTGGAGACAATTCCATCCCCTACGCCAGTCTAGCTCTTTGCAGTTAAATGCTGTACATTCACACAACGATATAAATATATAATGTACTGATCCTGTAACCTTTAATCCTTGGGAAACAAGACATTGTACAAATCTGACATTCTGTGCACAGATTTTGACATTTTTAAACAGTTTCACCCTAAGTCTTTTAAGGCAGCAAAGCCTCTTCACTTCTCGCTGGCGTATTTCTTATGGCCATTCTCAGAAGAATTCTAAAAAGACGAAGCACTGCTTCTCAAACATTGCCACGCAGACAAGTTTAACATGGGCTTCACTGAACACACATTTACGTCAGTGGGAACACTGCTGCCATGGTTCTTGAGAAATGGAGTCTATGAAAGCAACACATGGCCGTACATTAGGTCTGTTTGCGTGTGGAAATTGAGAGGTCCTTCCTGGCCCTGGTGGCTCTCACAGCAACTTGCTCGGTGCTTCGGGTGGAGCAAACGGCCCATTGCTAAGCAAGCTCCCGTGTCTAAGTGCATGCAACCTTGCACTGGCAAGCCTCAGGGCTCCAAGGGTTTGAGCCTTTCCCCTTTCTTTATGTTTGATTCAGACTGGATGTTAAGGCACTGGATAGATCTCAAGTGTTACTGTGTTGTCCCGTTTGTGTCTCTGGCAACAACTGTTCTTTCTATTAAATGGAGTTACTCAGATGGAGATTCCAGATGTTACCAAACTACTTTTATAAAGACAATAGGAAGGTCCAGGGTTTTCTCCTCAGCACAATCAAGAGAGAGGTGGCTTTGTCTTTGCAACTTTAGAATTATATCCCATGACTGGAAAATTGTCTCCTGAAACATAAAGAGAATTCGTTAGCACAGAATGCAGCTTGAAAAACGCTGACGTAAAGCGGAAAGGAAGAAGGAAATTGCTCTTTTACATGATTGACCAAACTGCACTGTAATTATATCAACTTGAAACAGCTTCCTTAGAAGAACTGATAACTCCCAGTCACCGTAAGTCATGTGTCATGTAGCTAAACATCACATATGTCCCTGTGCAAGGTGCAGGCACGTGATCTATGAAATGCACGTGAGAGAGACACTGATCTCTGACTTCACTGTGGTGGACCCTCTGCTCCGAGCCTTGCTGTTTGCTGTGCTCCGCCCTCCTCTGTATTGCTCATGCAGTGCAGCTGTGGCCATTTAGCCTGTGTGGCTCCTGCCTGCCATGAATGCAGCATCACTCATTAAACCATCAGCTTCTGCATCACCGTCTCCCTGACCACCCTTAATTGCCTGTTCTGAAATGGGATTGAGAACTAGAGAGGTCCAGTCACAGACCTTTAGCCCAAAGACATCGTTCCTTGTCTTCACTTTTTGCAGGTTAAATAGTCAACCTGCAGGAAGTTTATCTCCAGTGTCAGGATAGTGGTATTACTAAAACTCTCTGGCTGGCATCTGATGTCCCCAAATGCCATTTCTATATCTTATTACTTTGCATTGGCATAATCTCTTTACCGATCTCCTTCATCTAGGCACACATGTCTAAAATTCAGAACCGTGTCTAAGATGTAGAACATATACCCCAAGAGATGGAGTGTATATGACATTATAGTGCTCAGTAACTCACAGTAATTGAATGTAAAATGGATTGTGATTATTACTCTTTTATTCTGAAAAAGAAAAAGAATTTCACCTAGGTAGTAAAGTGCCTATACTTCCAATAGCCAGGATAGTTGTGCATGTCTGTTCAAGTCTGCATAGATAGTATCTGAAGTTGTTAATATTATAGACAATGCTGAAGTTTCTTAACCTCAGCAGTGAGAGAGAGGTTAAAGTTGACATGAATTTGGATACGCCTGCACTGGTCCATCTGCTGACTGACAGAACTCTCTAGAAGCAGGGTCACACAAAGAGCTGAAGCTGAAGCGCTGAGCTACGGACAAATACCCTCTGCTGAGCTTGGAGTGTTCTCACCTGGCTACCCTCCTGTAAGCCTGCCTAGGTCTGCATCCACCCTGAGGAAGCCACACGTGCTAGCAGTGTGTCACGGTGTCCTCCTGAAGGGAATGCAGGCAGGATGCTGGTGTGGAGGAATGTTCCTGTCGTCTCTCCACTAGGAAGCACAACTTTCCTTTGATGGCCTCTGTTTTTTCCTCCACCTGGACTGCTTTCCATGAGTTGCCTCTATTTGCCTTTTGAATCCCATGAGGACCAGCTCCAGCTCCTTTCCCTCCCTCATTCTCTTCCTGAGCCTTCACAGAGAGCAGTAAGCCCACCCTGAGCCCCAACCCCTGGACCGCACAGTGCCCATGCCACTTACCATTTCAGGCTTCGAGGTTAGCAGAGACGCTTATCCTTTTCAGTTCTGTTTTCTTGTGTTTCTTTCTTCTGCTTCTTAAAAGTGGAAGTAATGTGCTGAATCACTGTGAAACCTGTAACATCCTAGGTCGTACAGCACACGTTAAGAAAATACTTGGCAGATTAGAAGAAAAGCATCCACACAAGAAGTTAATTGAGGTAAATGTATTTAGTGAGAGATTATTACAGATATTATGAGAAGCATCTATGTACATGTGATGCTTTTACAATAAACGGAAGTGTTTTACTAATTTTATTAAACAAATATAATAAAAGAGTGCTTGATTTCCCAACTGAAAATGAGAAAAATGTAATTTGATAATCAGCCAGTGAACGGGGCTACAAATGTGAAAATGCAAGAGACGGGCGTGCTTACTTAGACCAGAAAAGAAAATGATATTTTGGAAATTGGTCTGTATGCTACACAGTTATTTGTTGGACAAACCTACACATGATTCTTCAATTGCATTGCTTTGGGTTTTAGTGTTAAATCATTGTAAAATATAAAGTTATCTCATCTACATGCTGTAGTCCAGAAATGCCCAAACCATCAAGTCTTTTTCTCATACCAGACAGACCTCTTATGGAGTGTTTCGAGCCAGTGGTATATGCACACAGACATGCCTCTGCATCTTAAACAGTTCGGGTGGTTCATACTCTTCTGATAAGTTCTGAATAATTTAGTTTTTATATGTGTATGTGCGTGCCCATGTGTATATGCATATGTGTTTGTGCACATAAGTGTGTTTTCACGTGTTTCTATGTATGTAGGAGCACATGTTTATGCAGGAACATGTGTGCTTGTACATGTGGAGGCCAGAGACAACCTTGGATGCCATTCTTCAAATTTAGTCCGCGCAGACTTCTGGAGGCAGAAACTGGTGTGTCCACCTGTCCAAGTGTGCACTACCATGCCTGGCTTTTTCACGTGGGTCCTGGGGGTTGAAAGTGTGTCCTTGTGATTTCACAACAAGGGCTTTGCAGGCTGAGCCATCTGCATAGCCTTACACAATTTAAAGTTGGGAGTGTAGTTCTTCTAAAGTGATTGTGCCAGTGTAGTGGCAACGCTAACTAAAAGCCTCACACTATTAAGATGAATATGTCATTTTAAAATTTAGCAATAGTCAGCACAGTGTTGTGGAATATCACTGGCTGTATTAAAGATGAGCAGGAGAACATATTAAAATATCAACCAAAAACGAATTATAGACAAAAAAGACTACCTCATGCCTGCAGTCTCTGCACTCTGGTTTCATGTCCTCATATAGAGGTCCATTCTGCCTTCACAAGTGTTCTCCACTCCACACACACCCTCTAAATGACCCAGTCAGCCAATGGATATTATTAGTTTAGGCATTTGCTTGTGCCAGACACTATTCTGGAAGATTCAGCTGACACAAGCCTAAACAGATGCCATCCTGATCCACCAAATTATCAACTTTCCACTTTTATAAAACCCAGTGTAATTTCAGCTTTACTTCAGTTGTCTAGTGGGTTCAAGCAGAGCGCTGCAGCCACTCTCACGATGAGTCTGGGAGTTCAGTATAATTCCCCAGACACTAGACCTTCAAAGAACATTATCCCTAGAAGAAGAGGGATAATAGCATAATGATAATGATATGAAAAATATTTTGAGCTATATTATATCAGGAGTAATTCTGAAAAGTGCCTATAAGGGGGAAAGGGGAAACAGGTGAAATTATGGCAGGGAGCAGAGGAGGAGAACAATCGTAAACCACAATCCAGGATAAAGAGCTAAAAATGAGGGAACGGAATTTAGTATAAAGGGCTTACAATGAGGGATAGACAGACCAAATAAACCAGAGTGTAGATTAAAAGTGGCATATTAAAATTGAATATGTATTGTCACATCTTTAGAAATAAACCCCAGGCCAAACACATAGAAGAGTTCAACTGTCATATTGCTTCTGCCTTTGGTGGGCCATGGTGGAAGATAAATATTTATACCAAGAAAACAGAAGATGGAAGAGGGTAGCTTCAGAAATGGAGGACATCTTCACTGAGCAACAGCGATGTCCAGAGCAGTGCGCTTCTGCGAAGACCTTGTCCAATGGTGAAGTTGGCGTGGTAAACTGTAGCCCAGCATGCAATCGCACGTCTTCAAATGGCTATGTGGCAGAATTTGTCCAAGTTCCCACTCGGAATCTAACTTGTACCATATTCATTCCTCTGCACTTTTCAACTTTGTATTAAATGCCTATTGAGGAACATTAATTAAGGCTGGAACTGTGTATTCCTTTCACATGCATCTTCAGATTTCTAAAGTATGTATTAAGACAATGCATGGTACCTGGGAATGCTTTTCACGTGCACATAAGATCTGAGCACCTTAGATACATCTGCCTGGCTGAGACACAGAAACAGGGGCTCTCAGAAAGTACAAAGCAACAGCAGAAGGGTAATATGGTAGAGGCTATATAAAAACAATAAATCAATGAACTTTATAGTAATAATGAGAATATTTTATTTCTTTTTTATGGATCTAATTGCATTCCTTTTTGCTTTTATTTTTTTATATTTAATTAAGAGAATATTTTAAATTACTCAGGAATTCTAAAACTTAAAAAAAAAAAAAAAAAGAAAAAAGAAAAGCCTTTTGGCCAAATTTTTAATGTGTGTTTTTCTGTTGTTTGACTTCTTTCTAGGTTGCAAGTTCAGAGAAGCTTAATGGACCCACAAAGTTATAAAAGCTTAGCAGACTGCTTTCGGATGATTTTCCTAAAAGAGGGGTATGTAATGTCTTTCATTTGTGGACTGTATATTGATATGGTCATTTAAATGTATTTCTAGTTGACAAATTTTCTTGTTTTCAATAGTTTGCCTTCCTATTTTGTTATGTTTTTTCTTATTTGATTGAAAACCAAATATATGTGTATACACACACACACACACACACACACACACACACACACACATATATATGTATATATATTCTCACATATATAATGGTAACTACTCCAGATTATGATACTAAGGCTATTAAGTTTTATCAATTGTATTATCTAAACATAATAGTTATTTTTACTTTGGAAATTAAATATAATACCAGAATTAATTTCTTGTATACATAAAGATTTAAGAATCTATAATCAGCTGGATATTGCATGGTAGTGCACACCTGTAATCCCAGCACTCTGGGAGACAGAGGCAGGCAGATGGCTGTGATTTGATGGTTTGGGCATTTCTGGACTACAGCATGTACATGACATAACTTTATATTTTAAAATGCTGTAACACTACATCAAAAGCAATGTAATAGCAGAATTATGTATGGGTTTGCACAACTAATAACTGTGTGGCATACAGACCAGTTTTCAAAATATGGCTAAGCAAGTATCTCTGTAGCAATTGAGTGTTTTGGAAATACGACTACAGTTGGGTCATCTGGTAGACCTATTCTTAGCTTTGGGGGAGTTCTCCACGCTGATTCCCGCAGTGGCTGCACAGTGGTAAAGCAGGGGCCCCATTTCACCATATCCTCAATGGCATCTGCCATCAGTTGTTTATTCGACCTTAGCCTGTGCTAAGATGAGATTTTGCATGTGTATGCACACCCACGTGCACGAAAAATGTGGCATGTGCATAGAGGCCAGAGGACAACTTGTGGAAGTTGGTTCTTTCTTCCCACCATGTAGGTTCCAGGGACTGAACTTGGGTGGTTAGGACTATCAGCAAGTGTCTGTACGCCAGCCCAAAGTTTAATAGTATTACTCTATATATTCAGAATTCTCCATGCAACTCTGTGAGGTAGGTTCTCTTCCAGTTGAGCAGATAAAGGAACTAAAAGTGTGAGAGGTTAGCAGTAAGTGTTAGAGCTGGAACTCAAATCCAGGTGTGCTTAGGGTGAAAGCCCAGGCAGCTAACCACTGAGCTGAGAACTTCATTTGTCAGGTGAGGCTATCAGTAGCATAGTGCTTAGCCATTATTTCAGCAAAAACTCTACCATGGATATCTTGCCATGCCAGCACAAAAAATTCATTTATGTATGCTATAGCTTATAAAATGAATCTCTTTAGTGATATTTGTGGGATTTTTCTATGTTTTCACTATTATAAACAACATATTCATCTATATGCTTACATACCTATCCTTATATACCTAAGAACTTAGGAGATCAAATGTTATGCCATTTTTATTTTATAGGTGTTAAAAATTATTTTCTATGTATGTACTGACTTTGTGCCCCTAATATTTAAGAATTATCAGTTCTTCTCATCCTCCCAAGATGGAACCTTATGAATTATTACTTGGGGAATCTTTCACTAACACACATGTCCTGTTTGCCATCTGATAGCAACTAAGAAATGAAGCTGTATTAAATATTACTGGCACTAAACACACTTTTATGTCATTAGGGGTGATTTCTTGCATGAATTAGCTATTTGACCCATTACCTATTTTCCTTGGCTTAGTTCTTTCTTTATTATCATGGATTTGTAGGAAGTTGGTACAGATTATATCGTAGACACAAGTTATTTGTTACATATATTAAAAGCATTTTTCCTAATTTGACTTTTTAATCTTACAAATGTAATGGTTTAGGGTGTTCCATATCATGTTTTTGTGGCTGTATTTATTTTTCCCTTGAGTTATATATCACTGTCACACTAAAAGAATACAAAACAAAACAAAAATATCACATTCTTAACCCCAAGTTAAAAAACATTTTTCTGATATTTTACATTGACATTTTTAATTTATCCAACAATTCTTTTTATAGTCTTGTGTATAAACATTAAATTTAATTTTAAATGCTTAGCCAATTGTCGAAATATCACCTGGAAAATCCAGTTTTCATCTGCTAGTTGGAGATACTACGCTCGAATTAACAAACATCTGAACTGACCACCTCAGCTGTCAGCGCTGTTTCGTTGCATTGTCTATCTATATACAGGCATCATGCCTTTCTAATTATTCTATCTGTGCCAATATCATACTGTTTTACTTATTTTATCAGCAAAGTATTTGGGGACCATGTAAAAACATGCCCTCTGGTATAAAGATCAAATTCCTGTCATAATGCATATGCCTCTACCGGCATTTGCTCCTTCTTCTTCTTCAGGCTCAATTTTCATACACAGATGTGCTCTAGGAAAAGCCAGCACTGTGAGCGCTTCTGATCTCTCACTCTTAGAACTTTTGCAAATTGTCTTCCTGGAATACCAAGTCACCTAATCCGCCTAAGAAACCCTCTTTGTTCAAAAGTGACCTCACATTTCACCATCCCTACCCACTTTTACTCCAGCGTATATTGAACTGGTTCACTTCCCCCTGCATATATATGCTGCATAAAATGTGCCCTGTCTTCTTGTCTTGCATCTTAAACCTTCAATATGTTTCCCTGAAGGCCATTTCTCATTCAGCATTGCATTCCCAATGCAATGTTTGGTCTGAGGAGTGACAGTATAAGAGACACGTGATTCAGAGTCCTCATAGCTCTCCTGTACTGCCGCAAATCAACTAGAAAACAGGTCATGCTATGGTCCACACTCTCTGAGGATGTGATAACAAAGAGTCAGACATTGCCAACATATTTATGTTTATGATAAAGGTTATGAATCATGCTTGTCTGCTCAATAGATATATACAACTTTTAAAAATCATAGTGTATTATCTAGTCAATGAGATGACCCTTTCCAACAAAGGAGTCCTGTTCTCATAAGCAAGCTCTGTAAACTGTAATGGATACCTCTGAATTAGATGCGAGTGATCCTTAGGCAGGCTCTTTATTTCATTTATGTTTTAGGGAAAACTGATGTCTCTGCTTTGATATCAAATATTACAGCAAACAGAGTGTGTGTGGTCCTTGTATAACAAAATTGGCTTTTTCCTATACTGTACATATAATTGCTTCTACAGAAAATTGACCCTTTTCTGCAGTGCCTGTGGATCTGGACATGCTGTTGCCCAAAGATCAGAGAACTATGCTCTTAGAAATGAAAATATTTTTCAAAAGATACAAAAGAAAAGGCTGCATGTAGATCTTGATTCCCAACAAGACTATGTGATAGCCTTAAACTAAACAAAAACCAAGAAGCAAAACTGAATAAAAGAGTGCGAAAAAACTTTTAACACGTGTGTTTTTTTTCTTAGTAAAATTAGGTCTTTTTTATTTTCTTAGGTTTTTTTTTTTTTAACTATACTGTCTTCTCAGGCCTGGTTTCCTTACTTAGGTGCATATGGGCCTGCTTGAGATCTGAAAGGAGGACACCAATTCATTTGCTGTTGCCATCTCTCTAGGTGGCGAAAGCTTAAAGACTAAAATCTTTGGTATGTCTGAGCTCTGCGCACACACTCATTTCCCCACAGTAAGGGCTGAAGCGGTTGGTCCTCACTACCATTCATAACAATGCAATTCCCACCTCAGTGTCCAGATCCTAGCGTTCTATAAAGAAGATGCTTCCTCAACCACCACAGGTTCTGCTCCATCTCCTCTTCCTGTTTTCTTCCTAAACATGTAGCTTGTGCTTTTGTTAAAGACATGGCTTTCTAGACAAGCATCATTTGTTGAAGATGCTATCCTTTTTCCATTGAATAGATTTGGCCTCTTTGTCAAAAACCAATTGACCATATGCTTGTGGATTCATTTCTGGGTCTTTGATTCTATTCCATTGATCAACCAGCCTATTGCTGTGCCAGTACCATGCTGTTTTAATTACTGTTGCTCTATAGTACAGCTTGAGATCAGATATGGAGATTGCTCCTGAGGATCTTTTATTGTATAGAATTGTTTTAGCTATTCTGGGCTTTTTGTTGAGAATTGACCTTTCAATGTCTTTCAAATTTTTGTAGGTATTTTGATAGGGATTGCATTGAATCTGTAAATTGCTTTTGGCAAGATGGCCATTTTTACTATGTTAATTCTCCTGATCCATGAGCAAGGGAGATCAAACTACTGCACTAACCAAGGACAATACAAGTAGTAAACACTGAACCTCTACTCTGGTCTAGCCAATGGACAGGACATTCTCCACAGTTATGTGGAGAGCAACTTTGATATGAACTCCAGTGCCCCATATTTGATGACCTCCCCTTGGTGGGGAGGCCTAGTGGCACTCAAAGAAAGAATAGGCAAGCTACTAACTTGATAGCCTATGACCATAAAGTGGGGGAGGAGATTCCTCTTGGTCATGGACCTAAGGGAGGGGAATAGGGTGGGCGTGAGAGGGAGGGAGGAACGGGAGGATACAAGTGATGGGATAACAATTGAGTTGTAGTCTAAATAAATTAATTAAAAAAGACATGGCTTTTTTTTTCCATTCCAGCTTTTAAGAGTGACTTAATTTAAAATTTCTTAAAGCTTTGCAAATTCTAGACATTTTCATATTTTGTTTTCTGTTTTTCCCTAGAGTGAGGACCAAACCCAGGGCCTTGTGCTTGCTAGGCAAGGGCTCTACCACTGAGCTAAATCCCCAACCCCCATTTTCATAGTTTGTAATTCTCATAATTTACTTTCACCCAGGAGACTGCTATCTCCAATGTAGAAATGAGAACTCAGAAAATGAATGAAAGAAAGAGTTGTCCCTGTCACTGTAAGAGCACCTCCATTGTCACTATGACTCATCCCCTTTCTCTAGTTTGAGAATTAAACTAACCAAATACGTCCATCTACCATAATTAAGTAATCCTGAAAGAGGACAGGCACAGCCAACTTGATTAGGGAAGTCTAAGCCAGTAAGTTTCATTAGCAAGCTTACCTGAAAAACCATGCCTGGCATCCCTGCCTACATGTGTTCATGCATCAGGCCTCACTTCTTTTGGCCTCAGGTATTTCATAAAGACTTTCCTGGTCTGATTTGTATCTGTCACTCTCAAAAGACTGCTCACCTGGAAAGAATAACGTATGCTGACCAAGAAGGTAGTTCTCACAGGAGAAGATGCAATTGTTAACTCCTCAGCTGTGCTGACCCCTGAAGAAGAAGAAAGCAGGAGAGGAGAGAGGATTGAAATTTTCCAAATGAGTGGTGGGCGGGGAGTGGGGGTGTGGGGGTGGAAATTATGTTAGTGACCCCAAGACAGTCTATCCACCCTCACCTCGATTCTTCCTCCACTGCTCCAGTGTCTATTCCTTCTGAAATAAAGAGAAGAAAGGAATTTAACAAAACTTAAGTTATCATGAGAGAACAGGGAAAAGAAGACACTGTATCCCATCAGTGTTGCACCCAGGGTATGAGGCTTTCTCGTATTGTCAACACAGCACATCATTTTGTATTTTGTGTGAGGTAACTGAAGATCAGACAAGTTAACAACTGTGTCCTAATCATGTTTTTTCCTATTCTATTGCGTTGCTTTCACTAAAACACCACATTTTATTAGTTATTGATAAGAAAGAAGACAATATGGAAATAAAGCCACAGTTTTCAAGTAGCTATTGTATAATCTTTGGTATTTCTTTGTTCAAATCACACAGCAATTTAAATCATCCTTTGACTCTTCCCCAACAACTTGAATATCTTCAGTCAACCAAATCTTGGTGATTCTGGGGCAGCGCCTCAAACCCCTGGCAACTCAGGGCTTAATCCAATCATGCCACATTCCTTGCAGCCAAGTGCATAAGTTGGTGGTTTTTAGTCAGTCTTCTCTCATCTTGTATGATCCTTAGCTCTCTTATGACAATAATTCTTGGGCATTAGTGTGCTCAAGGCCAGTAACCAGGAAACAAGCAGGTCAGATTAAACTCAGCTTCAAATGAGAAACATGTTGATTGCTGGTGCCTTCCGAAATATGGTACTCTTCAGAAAGTATTGCTGTAGAAAATCTGTGGTTGCTTTGGGGAGAGCATTTGAACTGTGTTTTGCTTTGCGATTTGTTTTCGGTAACCACTGATGCTGCACCAAGGATCATCTTACAATCAGAGCGCTTGGTGATTATAATATTTTCTAGTTAAATGACATTTAAGGCCTCATTTTATGAGCTCCAGCATAATTGGCTAATTTGGTAAACTCCAGATGTGTGAGATAATGTGCCACTCATTTAAGTGCCTTTCAGACGGCATAAATGGCACAGCCCCAGGAGGTGTAATCACTCCTTCTTGTTTTCATTAAGAAAAGGGGTGAGTGGCTTATGACACAGACAAAGGAAGTAAGATTCTACCAGTCTAAGGCAAGAGCTTGGTAAGATGTGGATGTTTCATTTTTATCAGTGGACTCGCTCAAAGGCCTTCAACTAAAGTGTCTTAGTGAGTCTCCTTTTCCAAGGGTGGTTTGCCGAACCCAACGTGGCTAGCTGGTTTGAAAGCACCCTTGGAAAAACAGATAGAGCTACTCTTGCAAAAAATGCCTTGAAGTGTCCCCTTGCCTCGTGTAAGGGGAAACACTGGGGATGAATAGACGAGGGCAAAGCTAACTCTTCCTAGAGCTATGAATTGTAGTCATTTTGGTAATCAACACCTTTACTACCTAACAGACTGCAGCTTCCCAAGCCCGTTAGTTGTTGTTGCTGGGTTTGGGTTCTTTTGTTTTGTTTTGTTTTGTTTTGTTCTTTTAACAGCCCTCAGATCATCCACTGAGTATTGCCAAGCTGGCATGGAATATGTGGCTCCCTGGTCCTGTAGCTGGTCACTTGTATCTGACTATAGCTCTAGTGACTTTCACACACACCTGAGCCTTTACTCAAATCAGTTCTGCATGGCAGAACCTATAAGATAACCTACAGTATATTAGTGTTATGACATCATTGAGTTTGCAAGTCTGGCTTGCTTGAGTGTACCACTTAAAATTTTGGTTGTATAGGTGCAGATTATAATTTGGAGACCCAATCATAGTAGCTTTATCCAGCAGGGTCCGGTATATGGCATCTGGCAGACTAAAGCCAGTATGTTCTTTGTTTCTTCTGTTTTGAAAAAGGAGGCACGTGATTCCCAACTACGGATGATATGGGTGCAGTATCATCATTCTTAAACGATCTGTGCTCCTTTGACAGATGCGTGTTTCTCAGTATGATGTACTGAAGAAGAAACACCTTGGCAAAGGAACACAGATGATAATGCATACATATCATCCGCAATCAGGCACTGATGCTCCTTTGATGTCCTCATGGGCTCTAGGATAGTTATCCTACACAGGGATTTAACATATGTGGGACAAAGGAGTTGCTGTTTTATCTTCATTGCTGAGCTCATGCACTTTTGGAATTCGCACATCTTTCTAAGTGGAAGAGGAAGACTCCCTATCCCTGCAGTATTTATATGTCTACAACTATGACCTGGCCTCTACCATTTGTGAAATGTGTTCATGAGCATTATTGTACCCAATACTTAGAGGTAGACAGAGGTAGAAAATGTAATTCTAGCTTTCTAGTCCCTAAAGTATTTGTTGAACTTGTGCCTATCCTTTTAGATGCCTTAAGTCATCTTTTAATGGTTTATAATACCAAATATACTGTAAATACATTATACATAGTTATACTAATCATTTAAGAGAAAACAATGAAAGGAAAGTTTATATTTAATCAATACAAGTACAGTGTGTCTTAGTTAGGATTACTATTGCTGTGATGGAACGCCATGACAAAAAGCAAGTTGGGGAGGAAAGGGTTTAGTTGGTTTAAATGTCCATATCACTGTCTATCATTGAAGGAAGTCAGGACAGGAATACAAACAGAGCAGGAACCTGGAATCAGGAGCTGATGCAGAGACCATGGAGGGGGCTTCTTACTTGACTGCTTTTCATGACTTGCTCAGCCTGCTTTCTTATACAAGCAAGGGCCACCAGCCTAAGAGGGGCACCACCCACAATCAGCTGGTCCCTCCCCCATCAGTCACTAATTGAGAAAATGCCCGGTCTTATGGAGGCATTTTCTCAATTAAGGTTCATCCTTTCAGATGACTCTAGCTCATGCCAAGTCAATGCAAAACCATCTAGTTTTTTTTTTTTAAAGATTTTTGATCTATAGTTTATTGAATCCCTAGATGCACAGTTTGTACATATATATATATATATATATATATATATATATATATATATATATATATATATATATATGGCCAATTGGAATCATTTATACAAAGGGTTGTGTGGTTGACAACTTGAACTCTCAGTTGGCTAGCAAATTCAGTGTTGCGAGTAAAAGAATAAAGGGAAAGAAGAAACATAAAGAAAGAAGTCAACGACTTTTTTCATTTAAAAAAGCCACTGAATTCTGGTGTATTGTCTATCCTATCTTTCTAGATTACCTGATACTACTGCTTAGGCCAGCATTTTGGGTGTCAGCTGCTCTGGATAATAAAGTGGAGTGGGCCCTTCCCAATCTCAACCGTCAGAGAGCACATGTTGAGTTTCCAGTGTCCAGTTTTCACTGGACACTGTCTCATCCTTCCATGTCCCATGTCCCAGAGATCTGTTTCCTTTTTTCTTACTCAGAGGTCTGGTGTCAGCTCCGAGAGCTTCCAATTATCATCACTGCAGATCATAGGCTGACAGTCACTCTAGATGCCTCCAGCCTCACACTCCCCATGCTTTCCGACTTAACCAACTGGTCCTTGGCAGGGATCTGACTGTTGCCACAAGATAAGTGAAAACGTCTGCAGTGATGTCAGCCCATCAGCAAGGACTGATTGAGATACCAAACACAGCCTCTCTCTGTGCTCGGTGCTGACAGCAAGGAAGGGAGGGCCGGATATCATCAGGGGGAGCTGTCATCTTCCTGGGAGCTCTGAGTCTTCTTTCAGAGCCCGAAAAGAAGTGCCCCAGTGGAAATGTCTTCAGGCCTTTATCTGAACTTATTCTAAGTGTCTAATAGGCTAGACATGTCATGGGGGAGGGGGGATACCTTTATTCAAACCAGAATTCACCCTCATATGAGAATGAGGAAGAAAAGGTACTAAAAGCATTGTTCTACATGGGCGCAATTCTATAACCATAGGAAATCCCTTAGGTGAGATTTGACATATGGGACAATAACAGGGTGAATACTCTCTCTGCGTCACTGAGCTCATGCAGTTTGGGAGGAGCTTTATGATGCTAGCTGTGCTTTCTGCTCATGTCCTCTAGGTGATGTGTAACTTGAGGAAGAGAAAGACTCAGGCACTAGCCCTTCAGTAGTGATATAGTTACAACTATGTTCTTGCCTTTACTGTTTGTAAAATGTGTCCACACACATTGCTGTACCTGGTACTCATGGGACTTCACAGGTTCATGGCTGCCAATGTTCCATTTTCTGAATCTCTTTCATGCTTAAAAGGAAATAAAATCTACCATCGGGGGACTGAACATTTCAACATGCTTTACTTAAGTGGGGTGGGAATGGGAAGATACAAGCTTGGAGCTCTGGAGGACTTTCCTTGTTGGGAACCTGGAAGAAATAATGTCATTATGTGAGACATCATCCTGTCCCCACTAGAAAGTCTGCAGTTAATTGCTATGCCTAAAGGAAAAACAGAATGGAAACAGAAACTCACTTTGATTTTAAATGATGAAACTTCATGAATCTGCTTCCACATTCAGGCATAGAATTTGGGTGACCTAAACACGTGTCTCTCGGCATAGTCTTCCCAATATGGCTTCAGAATCAACTATCTCTTATTCCTTTAAGAGAAATGGGTCAGGGAGAGACACCTTTTCTATATGATGCACATGAGAAACGATGATGTTAATAAGTCATCACAGCATGGAAAACAATCTGACATACATTTAGTTTGTGTATGGAACTCTTAAAGGAGTGAAGACCACATTGCCCAAGTTGTCAAGAACATGGACATAGCACTCCACCTTAACAAAGGCAGCTGCCCCGGCGCTAATGTCAGAGGTTGGTAGAATGGCTGTCCTCACCATCTTACCTTTGAAGTTTAATAGTGGGAGCTCTGCACTAGTAAGATAGCTCTTCACGTAAGGTACTTGCTGCCAAGCTTGACCTCCTGAGTTTGACCCTGAGACCCACATGTTAGAAGGTGAGAACCAATTGACTCCCACAAGCTGTCCTCTGACCTCCATGTGCACATCATAGCACACATACATATAGACATAATAAATTAATTTAAAGGTTTTTAAGGAGCAAGATCTCTTGGGATGTTAAAAAAAAAACCTTTTGATGGTGATACAGTCAAAATTAATGCCAGGCAGATGTGATGGCACACAACTATAATACCAGCACTTGGGAGACAAAGGGAGGCAGATCTCAGGGTTTGAGGCCAGCCTGGTCTACTGAGTGAGTTCTAGGACAGCCAGAGCTATACATAGAGACCCTGTCTCAAAAACAAAAAGGAAGAAAAAAAAATAATGCTGCAATTCTTTTATCCCTCTTTGATGTCTTCTGTCACCACTCAAAGTGGAAATGGGAAATGGTTTCCTGAATCTGTTTTCTTATAGAATCTGTCTCCCCCTCCCTCCCTTCCTCTCTCCCTCACTCCCTGTGTCTCTGTCCCTGTCTGTCTGCCTGTCTGCCTGTCTGTCCTCTCTCTCTCTCTCTCTCTCTCTCTCTCTCTCTCTCTCTCTCTCTCTCTCTCTCTCTCTCTCTGTGTGTGTGTGTGTGTGTGTGTGTGTGTGTGTGTGTGTGTGTGTGTATCCAACAATCCATTGCTTTAAAATTTCCTGTCTTCACTAACATTTTCTATGTAGCACTTCCTGTCATCAGAGATTGTGCTTTTTTTTAATGTACATGGGAGAAAAGATCAAATAGTCAATATGAAAGGCAGACAATTAAATGTTCAAACTTTGTAGTTATCTTGCAGGGTCTCTCTCTCTCTCTTTCTGTGTGTGTATGTATGAGAGGAGAGAGAGAGAGAGAGAGAGAGAGAGAGAGAGAGAGAGAGAGAGAGGTGTGTGTATGTTTATGTGTGTATGTATGCTGGTGTACATGTGTGTATATTATATGTAGAAGACAGACATAACCTTGGTTTTGGTTATTGGACATTATCCAGTTTGATTCGGAAACAGCGTCACTCCGTTCTGAAGCTCAGCACGTATGGTCGGCTGGCTAGCCAGGGAACCCCTAGGCTCCTCCTACTTCTGCCTCTTCGACTCTAGGACTGTACGCACACACCACCACTTCTGGCATTTTTATGTGGGTTCTGGGAATTAAACATGGGTCCTTGTGTTTGTAAGGCAAGCATATTATCAACTAAAACAAATCCCTAGCCCCTAGGCAGGGACTTCTTAAGTTATTTTATTGTGACAAACTATATGTAACATAAAAGTTATTGTTTGAGGCATTTTAAAAATATGTAGTTCGGCGCAACAAGTCTTTTGATGGTCCTTCCCTAGATCCTTCCGTTTGCCAACCTGACACTGTGCCCATCAGACAGCAGTTCCTCATCCCACCCTTCTCAGCCACTGCCAACCACCTCGGCTTCCCTTCAGCTCTTCTCTATAGTTTGTATAATGTAATTATTATTACCTACTGTGAAGCACTTGTCCTTTTGTAATTAGTTGATTTATTTCACTTAGCATATGGTGTTCAATGCTCATCTATCTTAAAGCATTGGTCAGAGTGTCCCTTCTTTTGAATGGAGGCTAAATGTCTTGTGGTAAATAAAGCTGCATTTTGTCCATCTTTTCACATCCAGCGTCGATGTACATTTGCACTGTTTCTACCTTTGGGCTATTGTAAATATTACTTTTTAGGTCATAGGTGTAGAGATCTATCAAGTCTCTGTTTTCAGTTCTTTGGGGAATGGAGCTGTGAGTGGAATGTCCAGGTCACGTAACTCTATGTGTAACTGATACTTTTTTAAAAGTAATAATAAATATTTTCAAAAGCATAGGGAGAAAAGGTATGTGCTTTCAGTAGAGTTTGAAAAGTGTACAAATATAGATAAAAAACAAAGAAGTTTCTAATGGAAATCTTAAAACATCAAAACGTAAAATAAATATTCAAGCAGCAAGTATTCATGTCACATGGTATATTATCATATTCACTTTGAGAATAATTTGATATCAGCCAAGATACTGTATTTTATAGTATCATAGAATATATAGAATATGGCAGTAGCTAAGCAATAGTGCACTTAGTTGATTATACATCTATAGCAGTAATAATAATTCATATGCTTTTATGACAAATCATAATGTTTTATAAATACTAATATCAAGGTACAAAAACAATGTTGCTAGCTTGCCAAGTGCCAGGCACCTTGCTAGGTGCTTGGTATACGCTAATTCGCATTGTCATAGCAGCATCCTTACTGGTGAGGAACTATGATCTTTCCATCCTGTTGGTGAGTTAACCAAAGTCAAAACAACTATGTAACCTGTACAATTCCTCTCAGTTCACAGCATTTGAACTCAGGTGATCTGGGTCCAGATATTTACTGGTATTATATTAAAAGATATACTTTTAAATGTAAATAAATTATAATTTTCTAGCTAGGTATTTAGTGATTGTCGTTCTTAGAAAATAAGTGGAAATTTGAGAAATGGAATTTCTCGGTAACATCTTGTAGAGAGAGCACTTACCACTTCTTACAATGTGACCTTTTCTTTCTTTCTTTCTTTCTTTTTTTTTTAACTCCTCCGTCAGGATGATAAGGGCACTACTGAATATATTTTGGCATGGGCTTGGTTATGCATGTCTGACATGTAAAAAAACACTACCATGGGGAACAGAACGTCCTGTCTTTTCCCTCAAAGCCGAAATTGCTCAGGGCCACTAGATCCAAGCCACGGGTTTAAATCTGACACTCTCGGATTCCTCCTCACTCTCAGGAGGCTGACATCTTACCTTCTCTGTGCCCCTGCCTGCACTCCTTCCTCTACCCCATCTCCTGTCTTATGTACTTAATCTTTTTTCCTGTATCTTTTCAGAACATGATGCTTTTGATGGCAGCCATCTCCAGGGATGGGACATTCCTTGGGGAAATCCATTTTCTTTCAGCCTTGGCAGGGAAAACCATACACTGGTTACTAAAACAAAGAGGGTATTCATCTGACCTTAGGCTTCTCAACATCTTTGCCTTCAGCTCTCCTTTTGTCAAGCTCTTTTTTCACCTAGGTTACACTCCTAAGTGACCTGTCTCCTATTTTCATCTTATCTTAGATCTTCTAAATATAACCCCTCCCTCTCTATAAATAAGCCACTCATTTCATAGAAATAATTAAAACAAACAGTAAACAGCTCTTTTGTGATTTTTGGGCAATCACATCATTATTTCTTCCTTAATTATTTTTTTCTGTGTAATATCCAATTTAATGTTTACAAAGCCTGTGGATATAGGGGGTAAAGGACAAACAAGGTAATTCCAGCTAAAAGTAGATAGCAGCAGCTATTCTGTATTTTATAAGTTTCCTTACTAGCATTGTAAGAATACCCAGCAAGCAATATGAAGCATCCCATGTAGACTCTGAGTTAGGCAGTATACCAAGAAGACAAACAAAACACACTGCCCTGGCCTTCAAAGTGCTTGACTCTGCAGTAAAATGGTGCTTCAGCAAAAGTAATTATTTCAGTGCCATGAAATAAAATAATCTATTAACTTTATGAAAGAATTTTCCTGAAAGGAACTGAAAAAGTAAGAGCTTCAACCCTTGGAAAACACATAACCAATACCTTTATGTCCCCTCACACTCTCATGAACAGTCTAGATTATAGGGAAGAAAAAAAACTCACCAAAACTATGAAGGGACTTTCCAGACAGAAATAAACTGCCCCCGTGGGAAATAAAAATCTTCAAAGTGTCCCTTTCATTGAACTTGTTTCTCTTCCTTCAACAAATGGACACATCAGACATAAAACTTAATTGAGAGAAACTAAAGTCAGGGTCTGGCTTACCTGAACAAGGCAGGTTACAGCCTTCCGTCTCAGCAACACCAGGGTGCTAACAACACACTGAATGCCTTATAGTGCGTGATATGGAACTTGTAATCACCACTTACTACCTAGGCCACCATTTATTTAGCATTTCAACAGCTCCCCATTACACTCTGCTATGGGACTCTACATCCACGTTTTCTCTTTCTGTATTTGCTTTACCTTAGAGTCAATATACATATTGACAATTCTTTGACAGCAAAGGGAAAGCCACCAGGAGTGTATCTGTTTATTGAGGACTGACAGCTTTATAGCTAACATAAAAATAATCTAATGTTTATTGGGGCAAATGTTTGGACTGAGCATTATGTAGAACTACCGAACAGAACAAACCCTTTCAAACTATTCAGACTTCTCAAATAAGGTTTGCGATCTCCTTCATAAAAAGCGCTTTGTGCTGATTTCCCTAATTCTCTTCCTTTCATCCGCCCCCACCACTTTTCTCTTCTGGTGTGCTTAACAAATTATGTTCCTAGAGCGGTCTTGACGCAAGTAAATTATGAGGGGGGAAGAAAGGAGAGATGTGACTATTCAGAGACTCGTTGCTATGAGCCTGCGTGGCCCAGGCACTCCTTTCAGACCACAGTGGAGCCCACCAGACACCTTTCCCACCACCCATTTATGGATAAGAAGAGCCCTTGAGCTCCTTACTGTTGTTTAGACTCGTTGTTTTTATGTTTAATCACTGTTGGGTGGAGAAAGCCGAGTTATTCAAAGCTGTTCTAAATTTTACTTAGAAGTGTTGAAGAATGTGAATTCTGCTTTGTCTTCAGCCCAGTACGAATTCTAGAGTGTTATTTTAATTTGAATGAGCCATTTGAAAGATTTTTTAGATGCCTCACTATTTTTCTGTAAATGGAAAGGTTTCCACGTGAAAATGATCTATTAGATTAAAAGGTCAGTTACTGTATCGGTGGTGCTTACCCTCATTTCAGTCGTTATAATTATCACTAAGCTCTCTTTCCTTAATCTTTCTTCT
The DNA here is from genome assembly GCF_964271855.1 of Acomys minous. Taxonomy (NCBI): domain Eukaryota; kingdom Metazoa; phylum Chordata; class Mammalia; order Rodentia; family Muridae; genus Acomys; species Acomys minous. Next base: position 58,510,978 of record NC_140489.1, read on the forward strand.
AAAAACGTATACTCATCCGGTACATCCTAGCAAGATTCAGGGCAGCAAGTATTTCTCCCTTAGGCACACTCCCTCTCTCAAACCCTCTCTTGATGCTGTTTATCATCAAGTAAAATACAGGGAAAAAATGAGACAGTTGGGTTCACAAGGAATATCCGTAAAGCTGGAATTGGAAAGCAGGTTTCCCAATAGAGTTGACAACCCTGTGGCTGCTGAATAAAGAGCCCGCGGATGTTGTCCTGCACAGTCCCTGGCAAAGCTGTGGCATGAGCACTCCGGATTCAGGTATTTCCGTTTTCCATTGCATCACTGGAGTTAGACAACCCCATGGCTACGGGTAGGTGGCCGTGCCTCTGCAGGAGAACAAGCTGAGGAGAATCTAAATCTGTTAGGGTCGTGCAACAGCTCTGTAGCGTCTTTCCAGGATGCTTTGTACCAGGTGGGGACCTAAGCAAAGAAGCGCCTCACTGCAAGGGACTAGTGAGCCACTCGAGGGTCAGGACTCCGTTTCTCCAACGCTGCTGTCCTGGGAACCTGACAGAAGGTCTGAACTGTATATGCAATTTGACAGCTATGTGTTCAATTAAGCTGTATTACAACACTGATGCTGTTTAACTCCAGACTCGGTCCTTAAAAAAAAAAGACGTACTTTTTATTTACTAAGTAGAATGAATAATACGTTCTTTTGTAGATAAAACTTATTCTCGAATCTTTTTCTGCATTGTTGCAAGGTAGTGAAAACCGCTGCATTTTCAAGTATTGGATGCCTTGACATAAGGAGTTCCTAGGTAGCTGGCAGTTACAGAGAACACGGCTTTCCCATTTTGTTCCCGTAAGGTCCGTTTGTTGATTGTTAGAAGCTAGCTGACTCGGAAGCCTGTGGACCCACTGATTTCCACCGTGCTGTATGTCTCCTGTATAAACCAGGACTGCACCACATCCCTCATGCCGATGTCGTGTGCATTACACTCCCCGTGACTACAAGACTGTGAACATTTAGAGTGCACGGGTGTAGCGCCAGCAGAACCCTGAGCCTCCCCTACCCCAGTTCAGCAGTGTAAACTCCTTATTGCTTTCAGACACAGCTCAGGGCACGGATGTGCTTCTCAGTGCCCCACTGAAGGTTCGAGTCCCTGTTCTTCCTTTGGGATGGTGACAGGAGACAGTCAGCTGGGCAAACTGCCAGCTCCTGCCAGTTCTCCTGGCAACAAGCACTGATAGTCTCCGATAGGGGTGTGGATGACACAAGCATTCAGTCGATGCACAGCTCCAAAGCCCATCTCAGATCCACACTAGCCCCAGTTATAGAATTAAATTTCCCCAGCTTGGGCTTCTGTGAATAGAAATCTTGGAGGTTTTACAGAAACCAACCAAAAAAAAAAAAATCCAAGCATTAGTGATTGCCATTTTACTTTACACTTTCTGTAGGCTGTCCAGGGCTTCGTTGGAATCTGTTAAGCAATAAGAGTTATCACAGAGGCATGCAATATTCTCACCTCACAATGCTAGGTTTTGAGGTTGAATCAGGTGGTAAAAGAAGACTGTGCCCTGGGCAATATTCTATGCAAGTTACATTTGTTTAATTATAATTTAAAACTGACTATACTGGTCACTGTACTTAGAATACTTATGATCTCAGAAATGAGGTTAAAATTAAGTTAAAGCCATGTACCACTCAGCAGCGCTTAAAAATTAAAGCACAATTTTGTTTTAAAATGACTTTTTTCAAACCCATTACAAAAAAAGGGCACTTTAAAATTATTTAAAAACTACATTTCCAAGACAGTTGCAATAGCTGTAGTTTTATTAGAGTGGACTAGAAAATTTCTCATTTTCCTATTATTGATAGTCATAGAAAATGAAATTTTTCATCACTAGGATCCCCTAATGGCCCCAAATAATAAAAGCACATTATATGACGAAAACAAATGAGGTTGGTACAGAAGTACACACTGAAGTTGATTTTGAAGCACAATTTTTGTATTGTTGATTTTTGACTTAATTTCTCAAATGTGCTGAGCGACTTACATAGTGAACTTTTCATTTTAGTTTTTATTTCTTAGACATGGCTTATCTTTCTAAAATATTTACAACATCGTCAGTAAACAGCTCTACAGCTAAATTTTTTATTCATTCTATAATTATACTTTCTACTCTTGTTTTAATCTGTGGGAAAGCACATGACATCGTAGGGTTGAATGCTAGATAAAAGACTCATGGTGACTCATTTATTAAACCTTATTTAAAATGATTAACTTTTTTTCTTTTGTTGTGTTAAGGAAATAAAAACAGCCCTGCAGAGAAAGGAAAATGTGAACTTATTAACAAGGAAATGCTTCACTACTCATTTCTCCTCTTCTGTTAACGTTTCACACACACGTCCTTGGCTGCATGTGGCCATTGTCTACATTGTGTTTTATAGACTACACACACACACACACACACACACTTAATATTTACTGATTGAAAAATTCATCCTTATCATTAACTACTTCCTTTGAGTTTATATCATATTCTATTTTCAACTCTGTATCCTTTTCCTAGTTCAGAAAGTTAAATGTGCCTCATGTAGTTCTTTCGTTGGCTGCTTCTTTCCAAATGTTTTTCCTACCGCTTTACTTATCTTTACAGTGAACATTTTAACGCTGGTTCTCTTAAAGGCGTGTGTGAGTAGATGAAATTCTACTGTATACATAGAACCAAGCCAAAACTTGCCATTTGAAAGATAACGCCAGAAGCGAATAAAGGCCATGTGTCAATACAGAGGACAAGACTGACTGCAGCTATTTTTCCCTCACTTGGTGTTTATAGTTGTTTCCATGGAAACTGCACGTGGATTTCTGAGGATTGAATTTGACCCTGGGGATGTACACAAGTAACTTTAGAACATTTGCTCCATTAGCGTGGGACTCATCATCCACTTAGGCTTGTCTTTCTTGACTCCTAACAATGATTAAGGCTATCATGCTGTTCGTTGGGTAGGCGGTGGCATTCGAGGGAGGGGAAGGAAAGGTGTGGGAGCGAAGGATTATGGGAAGCTTCCATTTCTCACTGAGGCAGAAGCGTGTGGGAGTGAAGGATTATGGGAAGCTTCCATTTCTCACTGAGGCAGAAGCGTGTCTAACTAACCCATACTTCCTCGCTGCTCAGCCCTGCGAACCCTCCATTTATTCTGTTCAGATTTCCTTCTCAGTGACATTGAAAAAAAAAAGCAGCTTGTCTGTCTGTGACTTCTTTTCCCTTCTGTCTACATCCTGCCTTTCTTTTGTTTCAACAAATAGTTGACTTGGAGATTTCTGCGGGTATTGGGCACATTTACGTACTGGGCCATCTCACTACACTGGAGTTGACAATTCCGTTTACTTGGATCAGAAGAGCAGACGTAATGGTAATATTAGTTGCCATTTCAGAAGGTGAGGGGGCCCAGAGGAAAACAAGTCTCAAGAGAGAGAGGGGCGGGGACGGAGGAAAAAAGCATTTTAGTGAGGGAGAAAATATACAGAAGAGCAGTAATGAATGCTTTAAGCAGAAGGGTTAAACTCTTGAGTTTTAAAGCCCAACATTTACAGAAGAAATGCAGGAATGAAGCTGCAAGTGTGGGTAGGTTGCCACTTCATCTCTTTAATTCTAGAATTTCCAGGGACCTGATAGTTGGATAGCTTTCTATGTGCCCATCACTTCCAACAGTTTGGACATTTCACGGTTTATTAGCAAACTGACTGGCTACAAATGGCTTTTCTATTTGTTTAATCTTTGGCCAACAGTTTGATGGGGAGAGGTGTGCTGCGGCTCTTGATAGTGACTTGAGTTCCGACATGTCCGCCTCCCCTTAACAGGAAGCAGTGGGAACTGGGTGCCTAGAATATAGATTCCCAGCCATCAGAAAATACTGCTCAAAACTATAAATTTTACAGGTCTCTTAAAAATCTCTTCAACAGGATCACATTTTGGTTGAGATTTCATACATGTGACTTCCTCTCCTTACATGTCTTTCTCCTAAAGTGTAGAATGTGACCCTACACTAGCCTCCTTGGGGCTAGAATGCTACTGGCAAAACTGTAACTTCTTTCGTCATATGCTTTTGAGGGGGTAGTTGGCCAACTATAGCTCTGAATATGTATATTTGTGTGTGTGTATATATATATACACACACACACACATATATGTATACACACACACACACACACACACACACACACACACATATATATATATATATATATATATACTGAGAACACTTATCTAGTTACATTAAAATATTTTTATTCTCTTGGGGAAAAAAGACAAAATGCAATTGGCTTTTAGGGCTTTTTATGAAAGCATAGCATAAAACAGAGGCGTGCAGGTCGGTGAGTTTCCACAAGCTAAAGACCATGAAAAACGCTCAGTCCAAGGCCACCCCAGCTACCACCAGCATCGCAGTCTTCTTCCGAGTCAGTACCGAGCTCCGCCCCTACTAAAGGTAAGGCCCATCCCCATGTTGACTCTTTGTAATGTTCAAGTATGCCATAGTTTTCTCCCCAGGTTTATTGGCCGATGTTTTGTGGAGAGCAAAGGGAGGTGGCTAATCCCCTATAGCTGGCTTCTTTGCATTGTGGGATTTTCCTTGCTGTTAATTATTAACTTTTCCTTAAAATAAACCTTCCATTGTGTGGGGAGAAAAGCTCCATGAACACAGCACATGCGATATAAATCACTTTTATGTCTGTGAAACAGCTGAGTTTACACTTTTATTACATTGTTTGAAAAAGTATCTTTTCATCTGGAAAGAATCAGTTTAAAATGTGATTGTCAACACACACACACACACACACACACACACACACACACACACACACACAGATTTCTGTTTAAAATGGCTGCCAGTCAAGCTAAGAATTATTATTAAGCCATATTTTTGTTCGTAGATACTACTAACTAAAATTACAAATTTTCACAGATATTTTCAAAAATAAAGTCTTTGTGTTAAAGGCAGATGTGGTGTTTGTTGTTGTTGTTTAGACGGAGAAGGTAAATAACTGATGGGTGAGATTATTATTGTAAAGAGCTGAGTGCTTCCCTGAGAAAGGTGATGTAGCTGTATGAAGCCAAACTAACAGTAATGACTGGATATAGAAAGTCTAAATGGAATAATTTACTTTGAAAGGGATGTTTATTTGTTTCCTAATTACTGCACAATTTTTCTCTAAAACGTTTTTAGATTTAATTCTGAAAAAATAAATCCATCTATAAATATACTGTAATTCTATTAGCCGTTCTATTATAAGCATAAATGAGTTTGAAAGCTTGTAGCTCTTTGCTGTGCCCACTGATTACTTGAGATCTGCGTTAAATGATAAGATGGAGAAGGGAAGGACAGTCCCTTGGGTGCTCTTTCCTGCTGTGTTTAAGTTTAAGTTTTACTAGTAAAGGAGAATTGACATGTGCATGAGCACCTTGGAAGGTGTTGGGGGACTTTGCGTGTGTACCCCTCTGTGCACAGTGAAGGTGTCGGGGGGCACTTTGTGCGTGCACCCCTCTGTGCACAGTGAAGGTGTCGGGGGCACTTTGTGTGTGCACCTCTCTGTGCACAGTGATGCCGCCACATGTGCAATTTTACACTAGTTCTATGCCTCCTGTTTTGCAGGTTTCGTTTTTGAAACATGAGGCAATCATCAACATACAAACTTATGCACTTCATAAACCAGATTTTGAAATCATGGTTTTTGTATGGATTTTTTTTAAACAGAGAAATAATTTAGGCCCAAAAGTGTCACAAGATTTTTGGAGAACAAAAGTTCTTTACAATCCATAACGGAAGAAACTATAAAAACGATTTAGCTACAGGCAGAACAGACAGCATTTTGACGATCTGTCCAAAATAAGGTTTGGTTCAAACGAACCCTGTGCACCTGATGATGAGTCTATGGTTATTCTTATGTGCTGAGACAGACTAAATCCACCATTCCACTCAGAAGGCCAAAGGACGGAGGCGAGGAACTTACAGATTAGGGGGGCATGAGGCACTCACCTTCAAAAGTAGGATTAAAGTCATTGAGGGTTTTGCACAGATTTGAGCTCTTGGTGGTGATAACTTATTTGCTGTAGACATTTCCTCTGAGTTAGTAGTAATTGCTTTCCCTTTATCACTGAAAGTGGACTCGTCCATGAAGATGCCATCACACTTCAGAAAAGAAGCGGTACCCAGAGCATTTCTCTTTTTATCAGCTGTCTATTTAGCGTGAGTCCAACCTTCCGCATGCATCTAAACGCACGCACTAACAGGAGCAGGCCGATTCTGCATAGGCAAAGCTTTTCCCCCTGTTTACCTTTTCATTTTGTATGTTTTTCTTAAGCGTTTTCCTTTTATCCTTACCTGCCAAAAACGTGTTTGTGTTACATGTTAGTCGTAGGATGTGGTGGATGCCGTCTGTGTTCATTGAGGAGGTTGAAAGAATTGAAATTTTTAAAAAAGTGCTATGAAAACGAAACCATAATCGCTGCTTTAAATACATTTTAACTGCCATTGATTTTTCTGGAAAAAAAATGTCAGGCTCCCTCTCACTTTGATCCATGTCCGTTTTCCCCTGAAGATAATCTGCTTTTGTTCTCTCAGAAATAAAAAAAAAAAAGAAAAAAGAAAAAGAAAAAGAAAAAAAAGAAAGAAAGAAAAGGAAAAACCACAAGTATGAAACATTTGAAGGGAAACCAGATTTTTCTGGGGCAGACTTGCAACATCAGTGACTCCTATTTCTCACCGAATTGCTTTTATTTACAAGAAATTGTCACAATAAGGTTAGTTATTAATGTTAGCTCCAAATGACTCAGCTACCTTTAAAGTTTTTTTATTTCTGTCATAAAAGTAGTATTTTTATTTCTCTTATAAATTTAACATTTATATATATTGTATTTATCAGCCCATAAATGAAATTAGGTGGACAATGTTAACATTCAGTAAAATATTAATACATCATTGAAATAAAATACATGAACGATAACAACAATAAAAAAACAGGTAATTATTTTCTGGGAAATCTGTACATATTTGGTTAAGACAATAAAAGTGAGCAAAAGCGTACATATTTCCAGAGTTTGTAGTTTCACCTAGAATTTATTAATTTAACGAGTCCCTTAAGCCATGCCCCCCAACCCCCCCTCACCACCACCACCCCCTGACTGTTGGAAAGGTGATATTTTCTAGGGCAGCAGAACAAGTAGAGAGAAAGGATGGCTTACTTTTCTTGGAGGACCAAACCAGTAAGACAAGTTTAGCTCTCCGGGCTATGAGGTCCTGTCTGAAAAGGAGGGAGGTGAGAGGCACCAAAGCATCTCCCTTCAGAACCAACAGAATGCAACGATCCTCACTAGAGCATTAAGTAGGCGCACATTCCGTAGTTGTCTCTGGAAATAGATAAATGCGAAGTGGTTTACAGTCCTACAAGAGACTTTCATCAGGGCCAACAGATCTGAGGTGTAGAGGTGGCCGTTGTGCTCATCCATAATTCAGGGCAGCCTGGTTCTTGGGCTCCAGAGATCCATAAAGGGATGAGCTATGAGAGTCAGCATCCCTGCTACCTGCCTTGCGGCTGGACTGTAGACCACTCTTTGTTGAAAATTCTTGACAGTGGCAGTAGTGTGTCGCTTCAGATTAGAGCCTCAGGTAATGCCCTCCATCACAGCCCTGATGACAGAAGGTAGAGAGCAAGTTTTTTCAGGTGCCCCACTTGCTCGCTAATCCTTGAGTGCCTGCCGTCTCCCCCAGCGAGTGAGAGGGACCCATCAGTAATGGACATCAGCCATTAAGCTCCTAATATTTGTCATCTATCAGGTTACCGCTTTGTTGCTGCCAAGTGATGAATGGGTGCTGTTATGCCTTAAGAAAATAAAGCGCCGCTATAAATACATCCAGGCGTATAAGAGCGGCTGCTTTATTTCTTCCATGTCCTGAGAAAGAAATGCAAAGTATTTCTGAAATGCTTAGCTTTTCACTTCAAAATACGTAAAATGCGCTCTACGTTGCTGTTTGTAGTTGCCTAGAGTCCACATCAAACAAATTATTCTCGGAGCGTCTATCGCATGTTTCAGCAGGGCTTGGTACAGCTCAGTCTGTGTTTTGCACAGTGGCACTCTGATTAAAACAGGCCTGCTTGCAAGGAACTGCTTCCCGAAACACTTTGTACTCATGTGAATAGAGATCGAAGAGGGTAGGGCAGTGGGAAAAATAGCACGGTCCTGGTCCTTAAGTCCTTCTCTGCGTTAGGTGCCCCTTCTGCCGTCACAGAAGGAAAAGATAATTGGAAGGACTTCTTGCTGTGTTTCCATAGGAATGGTTTGAGGGAATGATACCATTCTCAACACTGTTGTGCACAACATTTACATCTGTTTTGTTGATGTGTTTTTTTTTTTTTTACAATTGCCTGGAATAGTATTATTTCTCTGTAAGACTGGCTTTACATATACTTTTATCTTTTCCAAGTCAAATGTCAGTTTCCACACTAATTTCTGGACTTCTTTAGGAATGTTGAGCGTGGTTTCAAATCACTGAGACATTTGGTTATTAGAACTAGCATATTTATGTATGTTTTAACATCACTTGAGTTTTCACATACTGTCTTTGTTACTCTCTTTACGTCATTGTGTTTAAAGGGGAAAGTAAGAGTGACTGACTTGAGGTGAGAATTGTGTTCAGCCAGGAATTGAGTAAGCACTGGTTCCTAATACCCCCCCATAGTTTCCACCGCCTTTCAGGGTATCCTGAGTCCAGCATAGCTCAAGGGTCATTTTGCTGGCTACTACAATAGCACTTCTTTCTTCCTGCTTACCTACTGCTCCTGCCAACTAGTCGGGCACCCAAAAGCAGGTCCCTCATATTATATGTGAATAGAGTTCCTTCAGGGCCTTGACTAAATGAGAGCACAGCATCCTGCCATGCTGTTCTGCCCCTGTGCTGTGACTTTCATGTCCAAGCCTTGGTGGTGCTTCTGTAACCCTCCAGCAAAACAAATCCTATGGAGGACAGTGTGTGTGTGTGTGTGTGTGTGTGTGTGTGTGTGTGTGTGTGTGTGTGTGTTTATTTTACTGCCGTGGGCTCATAATTGCCCAAGAGGTGAAGGGGCCTCCCTTCCACCATCTCTAATTGCTGGGAAGGCCTGTGGGCCTCTACCAAGGTCTCGGCATTGCCTGGAACATTTCCTGTAAGGAGGCTGGAACCTGGGGTGCAGGGCTATGTGCCAAAATCTTTCAACATTTCCCAACCCCCATCTTTATGCCACTGCCCACCCCACCCCCAAATAGTTTAGGACTTTGTCTGCAAGAGAAAAACTGACTCATCTTAGGACCCAGGAAAAGGACTTTTACAAAGAGATTTGTTGTACAAATTAAACTTTTCATGAATTTAAACACAACCTGCAAATGATATTCCTAGGAATTGAGACACAAATTAGGAATGAGCTGGCACGCGTTTTGTGATAAACCCTGATTAATTTTCATATGGAGCTGTTTTACAGGCTGTTCAGAGTAAACCTGACTTTATTGTAGAAATATTACAGAATGTTTTTAGTATGTGGCCTCTGAAGAAGATCATTACCTCGAACTTGTTGGGTGTTTAAAATCAAGTATTCAAACATAAGCTTTGAAAACAAAAAGCCAGCATATCAAGTGCATTTGAAGAACAATACAGAGGCTTGAAACGTGCCAAACAGCAGGGAACAGGAATGACCTTTAACGAGAAGCTCTCCTGGTGCTGGGTCCTTCACACACATTACATATGCGTTCTTCACAACAACCTTTGAGGTAAGTTTTATTGTCCCCATTTTATAGGTGGAAACCGAGGTGCCCAAGGTCCGACAGCTAATAAATAAACCCAGGCATGTCTGATCCCAGAGCCCGTGCTCTCCCCTGTCCACCAGGGTGCCTTCCAAGAATCAAACCCATGGTTCGCCTCCTAAATGACAAGAAACGTCACACCCTGTCCAGTGGCACCACGTTCTTTTTCTACCAAAATGCCTCCTTTATCAAAGCAGGATTTCAGTATCTGTTCCCAGGAGATCTCAGGTCCCATAATCTGCACACTAAGCACTTGCTAAAGGCTTGTGCGAGTGCCTCAACCTCACTGCAGTAGGGCTGTGTAATATAAACATGCATTATAGAAATGAGGAGCGCACAGAACTCCGTTTTCCACAGGTGTTACCTATACATGTCTGTTCTTGCAGCACTCGTTATTCGTCTCGAGGGGTGACTCCACCTGGCCCTGAGAGTGTGCTTTCATCAAAAGAATGCTTTCCTATAGGACCCAGCATGCAAAGGCAACCAACTCAAATAGAAGTTCAACTGTTCAGGATCCTGACACACTGATCTACACAACCTGCTCTGCATATTGTAGTTTTAAACCATGTAACAGCGATAGTTCTAATAACAATTTGTATTCCAGCAGCGCCTTTTGGTTAAGAAGCTCAGATAGTTTTATGGCTATTGTCTCAATAAATCCTCTTGCCATCCCTCTTAGTTGGGAAAGGGAACCAGGTACATGTTCCCTTCACAGGCAAGTTACTCTCTGGGTGACTGGCAGAGGGGTGTGACAGACTATTTAATGCATGTTAATGATGCAACAACCTTTTTTGTTTGTTTGTTTGCTTGCTTGCTTGCTTGCTTGTTTGCATGCATGTAAGTCTCCTGGGTGGTGTTTTGTCGTCAAATATAAAACCCAAACAGAATCAGAATTCCCTGGGGAAGAGCTAATCAACTGGTGAGCACGCGTCCCACTGTCCTCAGTGTTTAGGTATTCACCTTGGTGCCAGAGAGGGACAGTCAGGCCATGGCTGAGTCTTACTGATCTGTTGTCTATACAAGGACTGACTGCATTCCTGAGAGAGCTTTGTTCCCCATAATGATAAAATACGCACCGAGACTGTGTAGGACAACCTTGCCCTGACTGCCACCCGTCCTGGTAGCTCTTGAGGCCAAAGGATTGTTGAAATAACTCATTAACCTATCTTTTCATATGGGACTCAGGAATAGTGAGAATATAGGACTTTTGTGGGGTTTTTTGTTTTGTTTTGTTTTGGTTTTTGGTTTTTTGAGACAGGGTTTCTCTGTGTAGCCTTGGCTGTCTTGGATGCGTTTTGTAGACCAGGCTTCAAACTCATAGCAATCTGCCTGCCTCTGCCTCCCGAGTGCTGGGATTAAAGATGTGTGCCACCACGTCTGGCCAAATATAAGACATTTTACAGAACACCTAAAATTACTTTTCTTAGCCACCATTGATTGTTGTGCCTCTCTTTATTCAACATAACTACTTTATTTTTAAAATCAAACTGCCTGCCATATGTGTGTGTGTTTGTGTGTTTGTGTGTGTGTGCAGTATGTGTATGTATTTGTGTGTGTGTGGTATGTGTATATATTTGTGTGTGTGTAGTATGTGTATATATGTGTGTGGTATATGTATGTGTTTTATGTGTGTAGTATGTGTATGTGTTTTGTGCGTATGTGGTATGTGCAAGTGTTTCTGTGTGTGGTATGTGTATGTGTTTTGTGTGTGTGTGTGTGTAGTTTGTGTATTGTGTGATATGTGTATGTGTTTGTGTGTGGTATGTGCATGTGTTTCTGTGTGGTATGTGGTATGTGTCTCTGTGTGTATGTGTATGTATTTTGTGTGTGTGTGTGTATGTGTGGCATGTGTGTGTGTGTCTCTCTCTCTGTGTAGTATGGGTATGTGTTTTGTTTTGTCTGTGTACACAGAAGTCTCTGGCTTTCCCATCTGTAAAATAGGGATCTTGTTAGTGGAGTCAGAAAATAAGAAGACAAGTATCTTGCACATGTTGAGGTTCTGTATTTCCGTTCCCATCTCTTCTTCCCTCTGATAGAGGGAAGGGGAACAGGAAACCCAACCACTCTAATCTGCTTCCTTGCCACTGGACATCATCTGATTGGACTTTGAAAGGCAATGACTGTGCCTTGTTTGGGGGTAGGGGGCGTGCATGAAGTCACTGCTTCTAATGAAGTCTTTTACAGTTGATCTCTGTCAGTGAAAAAATTAAGGTTTATCTTTAAGATGTCAGGGCCCTGGGCGTAGTAATCCCAGCAGTTAGGAGATGAGGCAAGAGGATCCTGAGTTCAAGGGCAGGCTGGGAAAAGACAGGATGGTGGTGAGGGACGCTTTGAACAGGACAGTGGGCTTCTTAGGAGCAATCTGAGGTCTCTCATACTGAGCTAACATCGTAGAAGGATGAGCTTTCAAATTTCTGCAGCCTAGGCCATAAAAATAACCAGGGTCAACATTCTGACCGTAAGCAAATCATGTAGGCTGCATGTGTATATTTATTTCTATCAGGAATGATTAAACTTCTTAACAACCCTGATTTAAAATACTATTTCTTGTATAAGGAGTCAATGAAGATCAAATATGTCTGTGGAATTCTGTGCTTAAAAATGCCACAAGCCACAGCTTAATATAAACATCAATCTGATGTTAGGAACTCACCAATGATGCCTGGACTCTGTGCTGGAAACTTGTAACTTTATCTGCAAAGTGTCTAAGAATCTAGATAGTCATTTTGTTGGTTATGAGGAACCTTTTAACAAAAACAATATGCAAATCTCTCTGAAGTCTTGAATTTTCTTTCATATTTTGATCCAGTTTTCTTAAACATTGCTTATCGTAGAAAAGCAATATAAGTGTGGACACCGTCTTGCTGACTGAAGAATCTAGAGAAGGGAGTGTGATACAGGATTTGGCTTAGTTCATTCTTACTTGCGGGGGTAGAGGTTTCCTGCCTGGTGAATTGGGTTTGATAACCATTCACAGACAAGTGTGTTTACTCGCTGTGAAAATGACCTGGCACACTGCTGTTGGGGGCGAGGATCTAAACTTAAACACACTGAAGTAGATAAGAAGACCAGTTTTGATCTACCTGTATTCTTCCTACCCGCTAAGGTAGCACACTTCAAGTGCCGAGAGGGACCCTTCTCAGCCCTTCTCTAGGCGAAACTGAAAATATGGAGCACTACCTCCCCAAACTATGCAGGCTACCCGGGAGACCCACCTCTCTCTAGACCCACCCAGGATAATGACATCAACATGGCTGAGTGGCTAGGAAAGGATGGGAACAAGAAGGAAACTTGGCACTCACAATAAGCTGGCTTAAACCTCAATAAATGGCTACTATTAGCTGCTTCAGGGACTCCACCAGGAGACCTGCCCAAGAGCACTTAGGGAGGATGTCTTGCCTGTCAACATCCCTCCAGCTAGCCCTTCGGTTTTCCCGAACACTCTTTTTGCCACACCTTCCCCACCCCCAAGGCTGTTTCCTCAGATAAGTCAGACCCACCACAACCATAGATGGTGAATATTAAAGGTTTTTTTTTTCCAGGTGGCTTAAAAGCATACATAGTCATCTATCTAGCTTAGCTATACCAGATTGCACAGATGCACACACACTATTGTTTCAAAGCACTACTCCAGCACAGGATTTTCATTGTCTAGCATGGTTTTGCAAAGATGAGAAAAGGCATGCACCCTAAGAGTCCTCCGCACGGAGCATCGAGAGACATCCAGTGAGTGCAACCATAGAGAATGTGGATCCCTATTCGGGCCACTTACAGAAGGCATATTTCTTCTGTACCCAGTCAATGGAAACTGGAGAAAGTGAGTGCCTTTTCATACAAAGGACGCAACATAGATCTATTAAAAATGAAAGAAGAAAAGCAAGGAAACACGATGCCACCAAGGAACACAATGACTATCCAGCAACCCATCCCAGAGAAATGGAGATGTACTGTCTGGCAATTTATTTGAAATAGTTGTGTATTTGTGTACATATATAATTAATTTATTTATATCTTATGTACATTAGTGTTTTGTCTGCCATGTATGAGGGTGTCAGATCCCCTGAAACAGGAGTTACAGACAGTTATGAGCTGCCATGTGGGTGCTGAGAATTGAACCAGAGTCTTCTGGAAGAACAGTCAGTGCTTTTAACCACTGAACCATCTTTCTAAGAGCATGAAATAATTATTTTTAAAATACTTTTTAAAATCTACAAGTAGATATAGTAAATGTTCTAGTCAGGGTTTCTAATGTTGTGATGAAATGCCATGATCAAAAAAAACAAAAACAAAAAACTGGGGATTAAGGGGCTTATTCAACTTACACTTCCACAACATCAAAGGAAGTCAGGACAGGAACTCAAGCAGGCCAGGAATGTAGAGGCAGCAGCTGATGCAGAGGCCATGGAGGGATGCTGCTTACTGGCTTGCTCAGACTGCTTTCTCATAGAACCTAGGACCACCAGCCCAGGAATGGCATCACTCACAATGAGTCATATCAGTAATAAAAGTGCCTAAACTTACAAACAAAAGTCCTAAATATAAAAGAAGAATCTTGCCATCTGTGAAAACATAAATGAACTTAGAGGACATTTTGCTTAGAGAAACAAGTGCTATTCAAAAGGCAGTTACTTACACATGGTATATATAAAGTCCCTCAGAAGCCAAAGATACAGCAATAGCTGTGAGAGGCTGGTATGTAGGGGAGCTGGAGAGATGTTGGTCAAATACATTAGATTGCTCTTGTGTTGTAAGACAGCAAGGAGATCTTATGTGTGATAAATTTAAGGAACAAGAGGAGCCCAAAGGAGGGAAGAGAGGCAACACAGGAGATAAAGTAACTTGGATGCTATGCTAAAAGCCCTAGAGGTCTCTGAGCAATTGAAGGTAGGAAAGTGAACTCTTCAGATCTCTATTCAAAAACCTCTCATTTTGTTTAGGACCCACTATGATCCAGGATGATCTCATCTTGACCAATTTAATCTAACCATAACTTACTTGCAAAGACACTATTTCCAGTTAAGGTCCAGCTCACAAATATTAAGAGTTAAGACTCGGACACTGTGGCATCATTACTCAACTCAGCACAAATGTCAGTTTAGTTTCACAGTTAAAGGACATTAAGCCAGGCTTTAGGTGAGAAGGGGAGGCCAAAAGTCTACAATGCTGGTAGAGAAATGCACTCTCAGAGGGGGAGAGGTCTTTAATTCTTGGAACAGGATATGTGAAGGCAAACAGATTTCAGAGGTAAAGAGTCCGGTGGTCAGAGATATCTTCCCTGATAACCTGTATTTACTCTGTGAAACAGAGACCAAGATTATCAACTAAGAGTAAAGAGACAACCTCAGAAAGACAGTATGAAGTTTACAAATAGCACCTTTAAGAACAGATGAGATAAAACCAGGGCATCATTAAAGATTGTCAGGAGTTACTGAGCTTCCGTCTGGCATGGGGAAATATACAGGTGATGGAGCACAGCTCTCAGGTCATGTTTCCCTGGGGGCTTTAGGGACAAAGAAGTCAGTAGGTGGGAAACTTTAATAGATGGATTGGCATGCTTGTGGATTGAAAGAAGTAATATTATGAAACAGCCTAGCCTGTCAGAAGCAACCTACAGATTGAAAGCAGTCCACATCAAAGTCCCCATGCTATTCTTCTCAGAAATAGAAAATAGCAATTGGGTAGCCAAAACAATCCTGAGCAAAAAGAATAATGCTAGAGGTACCACCATATTTTCCTTTTATTGTTAATTTATTCACTTTACATCCCAATCATAGCCCCCTCCTTGATCTTCTCCCAGTTCCACCGAATCTCCCTCTTCCCTCCCCCATCCCCAACCCCTAGTCCTCAGAAATGGTGAGCCCTCCTCCCCTATCATCTGACCTCAGCCTATCAAGTCTCATCTGGACTGCCTGCATCCTCTTCCTGTGTGGAAATGGCAAGGCCACCTTGCCAGGGGAGGTGATTGAAGAGAAGGCAACAGAACTATGACAGAGACAGCCCTTGATCCTCTTAACTAGGTGACCTACATGGATACTAGGCTGCCTAGTGCCTACAGCAGACCCAAGGGCACTGTTCCTCTCCATGTCTGATCTTTGGTTACTGCATCAGTCTCCACATCTTGCAGAGCTCCTGTCCCCTCCAGGTCCTTCTATTCCCCCACTCTTCCAAAAGACTCCCTATACTCTGCCCATAGTTTGACTATGAGTCTCAGCATCTGCATCAATCCCCTGCTGGGTGGAGTTTTAAGAAGACATTTATGGAAGGCTCTTGTCCTGTTCCCTCTCTTCAACTGCGTCCAGTGTCTATTCTATTTGCCCTTCTGAATGACAATTAAGTATCTTCTCTAGTGTCCTTCTTGTTACTTAGCTTCTTTAGGTCTCTGGATTGTTGTGTGGTTATCCTGTATTGTATCCATACAACAAGGACATTTGTTCAACTATGCTCATAGTGGCTTTATTCACAATAGCCAGAATCTGGAAAACAACCCATATGTCCCTCAACAGAAGAATAGAAAAAGAAACTGTAGTACACCTACACAATGGAATACTATTCAGCTGTTAAAAACAAGAACTTAATGAAATTTTCAGACAAATGGATAGATCTGGAAAAGATCATCTCAAGTGAGGTAACCCTGACCCAGAAAGACATGTATTATATATATTCACCTATACGTGGATATTAATCATACAATACAGGTATCACTGTATTTAATTTTAAGTTATACTGCAGAATCATAGGAACAAAAATCAGATGTTCTGGCACAAATACAGGTATGTAAATCAATAGAACAGAATAGAAGAAGATATCAACCACAATAGCTATGGACAGCTGATTTTAGCAAAGATGCTAAAATGCACATTGAGGTTAAAAAAGACACCCCTTTTAACAGTGTTAGGGAATAGGATATCTATTTCCTAGAAGAATGAAACCAGATGCCTATCTTTCACCTAACATAAACATCACCTAAAAAGGGACCAAATACCTCATCAAACACTCTAAAATTTTGGAGGAAATAAATATAGAAAACACTTCAAGATACAATATAGAAGGGATTTGGGGATTAGTACCCTAGTCACTCAGGAAATAGTGCCAACAGTTGACAAATAAGGCCTCGTAAAATGAAAAGGCTTCTATACAGTAAAGGAAAATTTTAAGTGAGGAGACAATCTACAGAATAGGAGAAAAATATTCATCTATTTTATGTCTGATGAAAGATTAATATCTAGTATATAAAGAACTAAAACAAAAACAAAAATATCAACCAACACAAATCAAACAACACAACCCAATCAATAAATGGACAATTTGCAAAGAGTGAAATACAAATATCCAATAAGCATAGAAAAGACTCTTCAACCACACTGGCCACCAGAGAGATGCAAATCAAAACCACATTGAGATTCCGCCTTACTCCAGTCAGAATGTCAGTCACTAAGAAAACAAACAACAACAGATTCTACATTGGATATAGACAAAAAGGAACCTTTACACACTGCTGGTAGCGATCCTGACTAGTCAGGCCATTGAAATGAGAAAGGAGGTAACAAACAAACAAACCAAAAACTAGAAATAAATCTTCCATGTGACCCAGTTATATGGCTCTTGGCTATTACCCAAAGACTCCAAGAGAACATATTTCAGAGGTGCTTTCACATCAGTGTTGGTTGCTTCACTATTTGTAATAACTAAGTTATGGAACAAACCTAGGTGTTCAACAGAGGAATGGATAAAGAAAACATGGTGTATATTTACAATTGAACTTTCTACATTATGTCAGTTTTGGGAAAGTTGATGCAACTGCAGATAATCATAGTAAGTGAACTAAGCCTGTTTCAAAAATAGGAGAAAAAGCAAATAAATAAATAATTTTAAAAATTACAAATAGAATGTGTTTCCTCTCATTCATCATTTTTAGAGTTCATATAATGACATAAGATCATATATCTCTATATAAAGGAAAAATAGAAGAGAAATTGGAGGCATAGACCATAGAAGAACAAAGAGGAGGAGAAAAAAAGAAGGTAGAGGCACAGGGTGGATGTGCTCAACCTACAAAAATATCTATATGAATTAATTTTTAATTATAAAAATTAAATTTATAAATGATATACATTAAATTTTTAAATAATTAATTGGTTGAGAAGTATGCAAAAAAAGAATAGGGGAACATAGAAAAATAAGACACAAAGAAAACTGACAAGAAGTTCCAGTAGTCCTGGATGAGTGGGAAGAGATGAATGAAGCTGATATATGTAAGGATGAAATGGCAGAACGAGGCAGGAAAATGAGACGACAGTCACCCTCCTGTCTCCACCTGTCTCAGCTCCAAGTGATGCCTAAGCCTTGGGAATAGGCTGCTAACTTGAGGTGTATAAAGAATTTTGAGGTGAACCTGTCATAGAAATATTAATCATGGGTATTGGGTAGAGATGTGTGATGGGGGAAACTGTGAAAAATGATGGCCAATATTGATGGGTTCAAACTGGAAGAACTTCAGTCCTCACAAAGTGTGGACAACCCACAAAGAAGTTACTGGTAGACATGAACACTAGGAAAAAAACAGAGTGATGACCCTTCTACTTGAGAACAGGAAGGAATAGTCACTTCATAGTTGTTTGTATGTGGAATACGAAAGCATTGTAGGGAAGATCAACGCTGAGCATGATATTTGCATATACGAAAATGTCACGCGATGAGCAAATAATCTGCAATTAATGTGCATTAATTTATAAAAACGCTATAGGGGTTGTATTAGTTACCTTTCTGATTCTGGCATGGCATAACACCACCAAAGGCAACTTAGAGAAGGAAGGGTTTATTTTGGCTTGCTGCTCCAGACGGAGGGTCGGTAGTAATAGAGGAGGCATGTGGCCGAAGCAGGCAGCAGAGAGGTCAAATCTTTAACCACAAACTTGAAGCAGAGAGAGTGGACTGGGAGTGGGCTGAGGCCACTAACTCTCAAAGTCTTTCCCCAGTGCTTCCCCAGCAAGGTTGCGCCTCCTAGTATCCTCCCCAGACAGTGCCACCCAATGGGAACCAAGTGTTGAGTTATGAGAACCTATAGAAGGTGTTTCATCACTTAACCCGCCACAGTGACCTCACCAGTAGGAGGAAGAGTGAGATGGGAAGGTTTCATGGAGACTGTGTTCTTTGAGATGAACCTTGACAGACCAAGTGTTCACTTAAACACACTCTATCTGTCTTTTAATGGGAGTTTGGGTTTTATGCCATCCAGCCTTCCAATTTTGCTTTCCTATATCTTCCAGTGACCTCAGCGTAGAGAGGTGCTGCCTCTATGAGTAGTCCAACAACAAAATCAATATTTCTCTTCCTACAAGAATATTCCACTG
Source organism: Acomys minous (assembly GCF_964271855.1). Lineage (NCBI taxonomy): Eukaryota > Metazoa > Chordata > Mammalia > Rodentia > Muridae > Acomys > Acomys minous. Next base: position 58,530,132 of record NC_140489.1, read on the forward strand.
TTTTAAACTTAAATATTTGTTAATTCATAAAATTATGTAAATTAGCTGTTTAAAAAAAAACTTTCTAGATGGCTGGACAGACTTTACATCCCTGGTTGCTTTAAACTGTTCTCTGTGTAAGGTCTAATGATGAACCGACTTCGGTAACCGGGAGCCAGATTTAAGCATAAGCCTCGGTCTACTCCCCTTCCCCTTCCTCTGTTGATTCCTGAACAGCAATCACCCTTCACCAAAGTGAGCATCCTGCTTTTTATGAGAATCAATTTCTGTTCAAACGGTTCCCTGGAATTAAGCTGTTATAGAAGGAACTATATGCAACTGTTGTGTGAATAATAAGACCAACATGCATGACAGTTGTTATTATATCTGTTAAAGCTGCTATACTATAAAAAAAATTGCACATGAATCCCATTGGAATACGTTCAAAATTATATAGCTTCACTAAAATTGTTTACATGGTGGTTGTCTCCAGAAACATCAGATTTTATGTAGCAGTTTGTGTGGAAACCATGGCATAACAGTTGGCACAACACAACATGCATCCACAGGAGAAATAACGTCTAGAGTTAGTCAGCACCCTCAAAGGCCTGAAGATAATCTGAGTTCTTCTTTTAATTTTTTGGGTTTTGCCTAAAATTCTATTTTAAAACAAATAAATAACATTTATAGCAGAATCTGTCGTCTAGCCTAGAATTTGCAACTCAGAACAGTTGTTATTGAAATTTCTGTAGCTAACTATCCAACCTTTTTGTCTTAATGGCTTTACCTGAGACTGATTCAAAAAATAATCTCATTTTGTCTGATTTTTAAAATAGTTTCTCCAGCATCACAAATATTAATGCTTGTTAATATGTAATCTGAGGCAATTTATAGAAACCTACAATATTATCAGAGGAATCAAGAGCATATACGCCTACAGGGTAATTAATTATATCTTTAGAATGTACAAATGTTGAGTTCTTTCTACATGTAAAGCACTTGATAAATTAAACAACCAAATCCTTTTATGTACAGAAACCCGGAGTCTAAGAGCGAGTATTCCAACAAGAACACAAATCACTACGATAAATGACAGAAAGTGGCAGGCCGCTTAAAGAACACATAGAAAGCATTCCTAGAAATTCCCTCTGTGAGGGAAGGGGGGCAGGAGCCAGTGGCAGCTGGCAGCTGTGAGGCCTTCTCACCTGCGAGGTAGAGGCAGACATGTTAACCAGGACATCTACAAATACACATCATACAGGCCCTAACCTTACTTCACTTCATGGAAGAAGCCTTAAAGAATGCCTTTGACACTTCGGTCTTTCCCCGCTGTTTTATGGAGGTGGGGTAGGGTGTGTGTGTGTGTGTGTGTGTGTGTGTGTGTGTGTGTGTGTGTGTGTGATGGTGGTGGAAATCATGTGTTATGGGACCACAAAAACATTGTTAGGTAAATTATTCAGCTTCTCTCAGATTGACAGCAGAATGCTGATAAGGGATCCTTGTGAGGACTAAATGAGCATGCGCCCTGGTGCATCTGACAAGCTCTAGAAGAAAGGACTGTTCTATTTTCTCCTGTGCCCTACTTTTTGTCAGCACAAGAGTCTGAAAACTGGGAAAGAGTCTATATTTTTAATTTTTCTGTAAAATAATTATATTTAATATTTTGTCAACTACCATCTTTTAATTTTTTAAAAAGAATTTGACCTCTTTGGGACAAATGAATAAATAAAATAAATGTATTTTCTTTTTTAAATTAGTTAAAATAAGTACTCAATGATTGTGTACTTCGCTAACGAAACCTTTCTAACATACTCCCTTTGAGATCACTCTCAGAAGGAAATCTGAGCATGAGCCCATGTGGGGCGCTCGCCCATCACATATTCTACCTCTGACTTACAGATTATGTGTGTTCTTCCCAGATAAGTGCTGTTTGATTGGACCTTGGTGACATGGGTATTTATATGGTGAGCTTTGCATCCCAGCACTGTCTGCTAAGACTAACTCATCACTCAGCTAAGACACAAACATTCCACATGTTTAGCTACACACTGACTGGGGTTTTTTTTTTCCATCTCAAAATCTGTCATCATGCATACAACCAGGCAAAGTATTTAAAGTTTATTTTGAAAAAACGTGAAATCCCTCAAGAATGCTGGTAGATGTGAAATACTTTTTAGTGTGCTGGCAAAGGTAAAGTATTCTTTCTTAGCACAGCACCTCAACAGTAAGGAGACCATTTGCCTGACTTTTCTCCTGAACAGTGTTTGGCAGTCACACGTTCTTAATTCGTAATCCCCTTTTCTCACCATGCACAGTGGAGACAGAAATGTATAGAGACAATTGCCGCGTTGCTTTAAAGTGGATTTTTTTCTTTTATTTTACTGTTCTTCGGATCGCAACAAAGGAAGATGCAGTTTATGATGGTTTTCATTCCCAACAGCAACCTGGATTTCTCACCCCCAAATTATGTAACACTGTACTGCCAGGGAGCTATGCAGGAGACTCGGGGTATTTGCAGATTTAACACTCTAGGTTTTGAATATTTGCAATCGACCATGAAGGTTTGTGATGTGTTAATTGGCAGTTTTGCTGAGGTTCAAATTCGAATCATATGTACTTTGAACCTAGCGAGGGACTGAGGAGCTAGGGGGCTAGCCCTGCAGCCACGCTGCCTCCCTCGTCACCCAGGCTGCTGCTCTTGTTGGTGGTGGTGTTCTCTTTTCCTGACAGGAAGCATCTTCTAAGTGATTAAAACCCTGTTGTCTGTGGAAAATAAAACAGGTCATCGTATGAAAGAACAAACATAAACCTTTCAGTAACATTTGCTTGGTTTGGGGTAATGAGGTGTCATAAAAATATCTGTGTCTCAGCAAAGATTATTGGGAAATCCAGACATCTAGATAAACCCCTCCATAGGCATGGATTTGGAGATTGTGTTTTTCATGTCATTGGATTTATCCCTTGCAAATAGCAAGACTTTCCAGATATGTACTTCAGACAGATGAGATTTTTAAGGACTAAAAGATTTCCTTGGCTTTGGGACAATTGAAACGTGTCTTTTGAGCCTTAGACAAGAGTCCCCTCACTTCTCATGAGGGCTCTCGGTATTGGACTTTGTTCTGAAGAGCCCCCACAGGGCTCCTGAGTTATACACCATGTGACCACAGTCCTGACACATCACATACTAGGAAAATGAGGTCTTAGGTTTTGGCAAGCTTTTCCATTGCTTGACCCTAAAGAAGACTTCCCCCTTCCCCCTCCCCCACCCCTTCACCCCGATGCTGCTCTGAGCTCAGACTTTTGCTCAGCATCCACCAGCGTCTACCACACCAAGGAGAAGCCAGTGGGGCCAATAATAAGGAAACAGCATAATAAGAAAACAGTGTTTTCAAGGCTCTTGTTCTGTTTAAAGGGCTTTTATTTTTTAGCATGTCTTTTATTGTTTCTTATTTGGCAAGATTAAAATCTGGAAATTTTATGTAAGTGTCCCTAAAGTTCTTGAATTTTTTTTAATCTGGGAATTCAGTAACACATGCATGGTTCTTAGGCTATATTTACAAAGACTCCACATCCTAGACAGGGATGAACATCTTAGGAGGCCTCAAATTTGTCTTCACAAGCAGGAATAGATACAGTCTGGACTCAGATTCTTCTACACAAAAGCATATGAGTCCCTGGGTTACCCTTAAACCCATCTCCTCGGGCTCCCTGCTTTAACGCCACTCAAACTATTGGACCAGCTGTGTTTACATATCTCAAGCCATTCAAAGCAAGTGATCTTTGTTCCAGTAACAATGGAGGGAGGTACACCTCGCATTCATAAGCACCATCAAAACATCCACTCTTGGCTTTCATCCAAAAATGACAATTGTAAAAGTAAGACTGAGCCAGTGATTTATTTTGTATTTGCCTGTGTAATATTTGTGTTTCTGTAAAACATTTGCAGTACTTGAATAATGCTCAGGCTGGAAAATTAAGGGAATCAGGCAACAATTTTTAAAAAGCATGTTAAAGATTTAAATGCAGTAGGCATACCAAAGACCGGATGAACTGCCAGATAACAAAACTGAAGACACTTCTTGAAGGGCTCTTGAAAACCTACATCTTCACCTGCTGTTCATCACACCAGAACGCTGACGTGTCCGTTACTGTGGAGTCTGTGTAACATCTAAGAACTGATGCCCAGACAGAGTCTTTTATTCAAGTTTATTTGATAAGGAAGATAAATGGCCTAGCCTTGCATTTACACATAAGGTGAACATCCATGTAAAAGTTAAACAAAACAGATGGAAAAGCAAGATGACTACATAAGTAATAGAATATGGCCAACATTTTGTTGTTGTTGTTGTTTTGTCTTTCAGGACTGGGCTTTTCTTTGTAGCTCTGGCTGTCCTGGAACTCACTCTGTACACCATGTTGACCTCAAACTCACAGAGACCCACCTGCCACTCTGCCTTCTGAGTGCTGGGATTAAAGGTGTGTGCCACCACACCTGGCTGCCAAACAAATTTTAAGACTGGCTATATGCATAATGTAATTATATATGGCAAAATGAAACACAGGCAGCCTCCGAATCTCCAATGTTCCCAGTGCAGGTAACCTAAGTAAGAGAGACAGAAATCACATCTGATTTCCTCACAGAAACAGTTGTATTAGAGGATTATATGCCTCACCAAGAGTCTGACAAAATACAGAAATCACAAATAATCAACAACAAATGCTAAATCTACAACATAATGCTTTCTGAAGTGCATATAAACCAAGCAGGGAATTTCACCAGGCCCCAGTCTTAGAGACAGTCTCTGACCAGACTGGAGTCTCCTGGCTGGATTGAAAATTAGAATCTAGACAGTTCTCTAAAAATGTGTGACCACACAAGTCTCTGATTTGGTATAACAAGTTAGCATCCTGTTTCACACAAAGCTCTATAATAGTTCTACAAAAGAGTAAATAATGTTCACCCCAAAGAGGCATAAGCATAAGAAGCCTTAGCCAGGTGTGCAGTGACTCACTCCTGTATCCCAGCACTCAGGAGGCAGAGGCAGGCTGATGGATCTCTGTGAGGTCAGCTTGGTCTACAAAACAAATCCAGGAAAGCCAAGGCTACACAGAAAAAAAAAACCTGTCTTGAAAACAAACAAAAGAAGTCTTAATTAAAGAAATGTAAACATCCACGTGGCTGTACCATTTAACTATCTCAGTACAACATGAGGTCTTTCATATTCTGAGAGTTGTCCTTGCTCTTTTTGTCATGAGCTCCTTTCTTGTAGAAAAATATAAATGTGTGGGGTTTTTTAAATTTTATTTTAAGCAACTAAGGAAAATTCAAGCATCCTATTAGAAGAAAAATATAACATGGGCCATAGAAATTCAAGTTGCCATTCTTCTTAGGCATTCGGAAACAGAAACAAACCAAACAAACAAATAAAAAGCACCAAAAAAGAAAACGTGGAGAATGTTTTCTTATTGAGATTTTGGGGGCAGGATTTTAGCAAGGTTTCATAAATACTGGAATTTAAAACTGTATCAAATGCGGTTGATGAAAATGTACCCATTTCTAAAGGGAAAAAAAGACTTCAAAATGGATAATATCCTTAAAACTGAAATTCTTGAAAAGCCATTGAAAACTCCTTCACAGGAAAGACCTTCCACTTCTGAGAATATTGAAGAGTGAGAGCAAACGTGGCTGCCCCAGTCATTCCCAGAGAGAGGAAACAACTACCACTGCTGGGAATGGAATAGAAACATCTGGAATAACTTGGCAGAAAACTAAGCTAAAGTGGCCTGTGCTGCATTGTGTAGAGAGATCCCCACTATCCAAGGAGTATGTGCTGTTCAGCTTCCTCAGCAACAGGACCATCTGTACTCCTCTCATGTTCAGATGCAACAAAGCCAAGGACCCTTGCACCATCCTACCTCACATCGATTTGTGAAGGAAATGTAGCCGCAATCTAGTATACGGGATCCTTTTACCCTGGAGTCATGCTCAGAGCAGCCAGCCCTTTTAGGTACTACCATGATTCATGAACGACTTTATATCCTAAACAACCCAGACCTTCTATTACTATCTCACTTAATAGGTGGAAGTTAAAATTGGAAGCAGGTAACCCTGTCACGATAGCAAGATATTTGAACCCAGAGATTCCATTTAACTGAAAATAATCTATAGCAGTTTGCCCCGGCCTGAACAGAGCACAGATGTAGCAAGATTTCTACGGGCACAATGAGAAAAGCCTGGGAAAGTCAGCAGAGACAGTAGGGTCAGAATAAGAAAGGCATACAGTGCCACTGTGAAAAACTTGTCATTCAAATCCTTTTAAGACAAACTTTAGTAATTAAATATAATCTAATTGGGAGTAAAGCCCAAGTCAAAGCCCAAGGGACAAGATGGCTTGTCCCTTCATTACTTGAATGCTGTAAAGTGACCCAGTTGCTGCCCACCACACTCCTTTGGTGACACTGACTTGAGGTGCAGCTCTCTCTTGCTTGCTCTTTCTCTAAAGGGCAGCTGAATTCTTGCAGCAAGCCCTCTGGATGAAGAGGCTTGCTCTCGGGCCCCTCCTCTGCCATTTACAGTCTGAAGTGTAGTAAACGCCTCTAAGCAGAGACACTGTCTACTTTGTGGTTCCAGGACCACAGAAGTGTGCAGCTCCTGTCGGAATGCTGCGGGTTCTTGAAGGACAGAACCTTCAGGCTGCTACATGTCTTTCCGCGCTGCAGAGTTCAATGAAACAATGCCGTGGACTCAGCCCAGATGTGAGTCAGCTTTCCAACAGCCTGGTCACAGCAGTACTTGCAGTGCCGGATGTCCAGTGTAAAAGGGTTAAGACTTCAGGTCCGAAGCGTGTTTTACCACCTCCTTAGTGAGACAATCCTTTGTGATTACCTCATTATTCATCACCTCCCGGCAGATACCATCAGACTTGATTTGCTGAGCTAGAAATCCGTGTAGGTGTCATGTGTCAGCTAAACAGGCTTAGTTACAATAGAGCCTGATTAGTTTTCACCTTGGCCTCATAAAATGTGGCATACGTATTAGCATAATGGATTAGGAGGAAAAGAGCATTCAGTACAAGAAGTGAGTCAGTGCCGTCGTGAGATTTACACATTTGATCTTCAGTGCATTTGACTCACTCCAACTTTTCAAGATTTGAAGGCTTTTTTTTTTCTTGCCTGAAATAAGTACTTTTGTATTCATCCTTGCAGTCTTTAGGCTGGCTTTCCCAAAGTGCCATACAAAATTGAGGAACTGGATCTCCCTCACCGTTCCCCTGGGCAAACAGCACTGCCCCTGTCTCAGAGTCTTATACACTCTGGCCTGCGAGGGCAGGTCCAAGTCAAAATAAAGGGTCAAGACTCCCCATAAGGTGGGTACGCAGGGTCCACAGAGGCGAAACTTCCCAGTGGGTAGTGTTTACATTTTATGAAGTTCATTTTTCTAAATATCATGAAAAGCACCAGTTAGCATTAAAAATAATCCCTGCCCTAGGAGTAGGAAGCCCTCCAAAAGGCTAGCCAACACAAGCATTGCCAAACATAGATAGAAAATTTAGAGCGGAGCTCAAAATGACAAAAGAGCACGAGTGTTTTCAGTATGCCTGATATTAGGCCATCGTTGTTTACGCTTAGAGGAATATCAACTGTAGCTAAATAGCTATGAACATAAATGTACCCACACAGTATTATTTTGAAAGTGCTGACAAGAGAGTCAGAATAAGGTGTGTAAGATATTCCTGAGTGCCACACACTGTATACGGAGTGAAGAGTAAGCATGACCTCAGGTAATCTTCATGTCAGGCTTACAAGGTCCCCTTCTTGGGGACAAGGACATTCTAGCTCTAGGTCTTACAGTCTGTCTAGAAAGTGAATGGTAGACCTGACCTTTTCCACTATGCCACACGACCTCTTCAGCACTGAAAAAAATTAGGTTTGTGGGTAAACCTGAGCAGATAATGGGAGTACATCAACTCAAATCCCAGTGGTCAGAAAGCACGGATTGGAAACAGGAAACAGGAAACAGAAAATGCCCTGCTTGAGGGAGGGTCTTGTAGAAAGGACATAAGAGATGAGCTGGGGGAGAGATTCCAGCAATGGAAGGTGTAAGAATCCCGGCTTAGAATGGACACTCCACTTCCTACAAGCATATCAGTGGGTAGCCATCAGAGACATTGGAACATCACAGTCATATGACCAGAACCAAATCATTGGTTCCCCAGTCTGACTATCATCTTCCTTTGTTCAAACCCACTACAGGAAATAGATTTTTCAAATACAACCTGGTACAAATATATTTAAGAATATATATTTTAGTAGAAACAAAAAATTTCAAAACATTAATACCTTTCCCACCTTCATGGTACTGATATCTACTGTCCAATTTTATTCTGTCCTGTTATTTCATCTTCATGTGGCTTTTAAAACCCACTGAGCAGTAAGGGGCACACTGGCTTAGGTAACACTTGGGAGAAATAGAATGAGGCAGGGCAACCAATTACAGACTATTTATCACAGAAGTCTAGATAGGGATTGAGAAATAAGATAGGCATATTTTTAAGATATTTCAGAAAAGAATGAGTTGGCAATCTAGGAGCCCCCGGGGCTGATGACGACTAGCAGCAGTTGGAAGTATGAACGACGAAATTAACTCTGTGTAGGAAAGAACTTGATTTGGGACCTGCTGGTATTTCCGCACCAAGGCAGATTCCGCCTCCAAAATGTATCTGCGGGGCAGGGGAGAGGAGTGTGGGAGCTGACAGTGTGCGTGTAGTGTCATCATTATGGGAAAGTGAACAAGTAGTGTCCAAGTAAGGGACAGGAAAGTTCACGGACAGATCGGCTTGCACACGTGTGTCAGGAGTAGCAATGCAGAAGGACACACAGGAAACCAACTACCTCTCTCTGTTTGGGTTTTGTCGTTTTTCAGATTTTAGTATAACCTGCGTTTTCTCAGGCCACAGCCGAATAGAAACAGCAGCAATAAGCAGCATTCACATCTGCAATCTGGCACGTTTCCAGTAAATCACTGCGCTTGTACTCGCCCATCCCCCACCCATCTCTGGTTCCAGTTGTCTTTTGCTGTGAAAGCTTCCCCAGAACACTAATTATTCAAAACGGCCACACCGCTTTGTTCAGGTCTTTGTAGGTGAGGAATTCTGGGAAGCCTTGGCTGGGCAGTGTCTTAGCTCCACATGGATCCACGGAGGCAGCTGAAGCTAAGTGAGGTCTTCCAACATAGTTGCCTTCCTTGTGAAGGTCCCTTGACAGGCCCTTGACATTTCACACTGTTTGCATGGAGTCTCAACCTCCAGAGCATCTTCCTGTGGCCTAAAGCCTCCTAGAGCATGGCAGCCTCCGCATCCCCTGGTCCTTTACATGGTGGTTCAAAATACCAAGAATAAGCATTTCTTCAGAACACCAAGAATAAGCCCTGGCTGTCCTAGACTCCCTTTGTAGACCAGGCTGGTCTTGAACTCACAGACATCCACTTGCCTTTGACTCCTAAGTGCCAGGATTAAAGGTGTGTTCCACCATGCCAGACTAAGAATAAATGTTTCAAAAGGCAAGGAGCAGACATTTCCAGTTGCATAAGGCTGGGATATTGTTGGTCCTGCCTCACTTCTTCCAATAGTGTAGTCAAGTTACTCACAGAGTCCACCCAAATTTGCAAAGAAGGGATGTGGACCTTCCTACCTCTCAACCAGTCCTCTTCACAAAGGTTCTCATTGAAAAGGCAAGACTTCCAGTAAGCTTACAGCCCATCACCATATTCTTCCTTCTCCTTCCCATGACAGGTAGAATGACATCAGCAACTCATAGATCTAAGTGGGGACCTTTGCTCTCACCCTACTGGGTATCTTCGCTGTCAGCAGTATTTTAAGGCACCGTCTCTCCTTTCAGTGAAAGCTGAGCTTATTGACTTTCCTGCTGGTGGGATGTGTGACATTAGACTACTGCCTGGGCTGCTGGAGATCTGAGTCCATCAGAGCCGTGCTGAATGATGAGCCCCGCTGCCCACCCAATATCTTATGGAGATACATACAGAAATCACTCTTCTTGGATCCGCTTTCTTTCCTCCTGAATTGTCTCTGTTTATACGTCATGGCTGACCTCCTCAAGGCACAATTTCTGTTGCAGGCTGAGTTGGAGGAGAAATCTTAGGAAAAGTAGCCCTCTGCCCCAGAGCCTTGGCCTTCTTACTACTATGCAAGTGAGTGTTCCAGGCTGGCTCCTGCCTGTGGGAGGACACTGCAGATGCTTTTGGGTTTTTTGTTTTGTTTTGTTTTGTTCTTTTCTCTTCAGGCAACTGTATCTGTGGCAAAGGGCATGGTATTTGTTCTCTTTGGACTTCTGAATGTGCTCCAGTGTGTTTGATTCCTACATGAGCACCTCTTCTAGTCAAGTAGGGACCCCACAGCAAAAGCGAAAGTCTATTCAAGTCCCCCACTTCCATCTACCATGAGCAAGATGCAGCAAGAATTTATTTTCTTTCATTCTTTAACATTTACTCATGCGTTGTATAAAATATGTGTTTTCCCTGGGTCTGTTTCCGTGCACTATCTGTACCTTGGTGCCACAGAGAGCAAATGAGGGCATCTAATCCCCCAGGACTGGAGTTACAGATGGTTGAGAGCTGGCCATGCATGTAGGTACTGGAAATCTAACCTGAGTCCTCTGGAAGAGCAGCCAGGGCTCTTAACCTCTGAGCCATCTCTCCAGTTCCAGAAAGAATTTCTCATCCAACAGAACAACTCAGTACCCTTTCTGTTTTTACCTTCAGTGATGGAGGTCTATCCAAAAACTCCAGGTCCATCCAGGCTCAGTAGGGTATCCTTCTAAATATTTATTAAATAAAAGAGAGAATGAATGAGTGAGTGAAAAAATGATCTCAACACTTCCAAAGTCATCCCAGAAAAAAAAATCCACATCTGGACCTCTGTGGTAATAATTAAATCCCACAACAGAAGCATCATATCCATTTTTCATTTACTGTTTGGGAGTCTACACTAAGGGTGCTTTTATAATGATTTACTTGTGTTTAAAATGGCAGTGTTCATCTTTGTGAGTCTCAGACTTGCTCTCACTGATTGGCTGTGTCCAGGTTCTTTAAGCAACAGGAGGATAACTATGACGTGATGTTCACATAACAGTATTTGTAACCTGTGTGTCATATAAACACCAGGTTCTATGCAATTTAGTACTGAGTTTACCTTTGCTAAACTGTTTGAATAGGTATGTTGGATTAACTCAAGATAATGCTGTATTCTTACTATAGCATTTCATGCTATAGACCGAGCATAGCACCAAGAGCTTACTGGATACCAGACACAGATGTAAGTGCTTTCTTAGCATTGTCTGAATTAATCCCCATAACAACTCAGACAACCATGACATACCGTCCCACTGACAGATTTTTTTTAGAAATGAAAGCTTAGAAGTATCCATGTTTAAGGCTATGTAGCTGCTAAGCAGCAGAACTGGGATTGAGCTAGAATCCAGCTCTCAATTCAGAGCTTGGCAGGGTCTGCGTTACCCTTTAGTCACTGTGATAAAATACTTCAGATAACTGGCGTTTTAGAAAAATGAGGGTAAAAAAGACATTCACCTTGGATTATGGCTTCCAAGGTACTGCCCACTGGTCGTGCCGCTCCGAGTTTGTGGTAGCCATCACATCATGGACGAGCCTGTATGGGGGAAGCCAGTTTATCTCAGGGCCGTGGAGAAATGAAAGAGAGGAAAAGAAGCAGGGGCTAACATGTCCTTCTAGAGTATTCTTCGAATGACCTCATTTCCTCCACCCATGTGTCACTTCCTGAAGGTTCTACAGCCACCAATAGCCAAGGAAGCCGGCTGCAGCCCAAGCCTTCAATACATGTGCCTTTGGGGTCACTCAAGGTGAAAACTACAGTATCCATGTTATACTATATTTGAGGGTAGTTAATATTTTCAAACTTAGATTACTCTGCAATATTCAAGAAAACAGGAGTTTTCAGACTACCCCCTAATTCTGGTATTAAACACAGCATTTCAGATCCATGCATTTATGTGACTTTGGGCAAGTCTCATAGTGGCTGTCTTTCCTTGAGCCCAGAGTTTCCACTGGAGCAGCAATGTCCACAGAGGGGAGCATGTGGAGTCTGAGCTCAAATTCTTTCAAAAGAAGAATTAAGAATGGACCACAGGATGACTGTGAGAAGTGGGAGGAACAGTTAGAGGGAAAGAGCTACCTCGGTGTCTCCGAGAGTTAAAAGAGCCACACTCTAGCATGAATTGTCATCAGTGTGATCGTTGTTCCTGTGATGTGTGTGACAGATCTGTTGTGCTATCAGCTGAGGAAAGGGCACCTCACATCTGTGAGAGGTGAACTGGCTAGTGGCATTACTACCCACCCACCCTGCCTCTTCTAACCTGGCCCTTTAAAAGCAATTTATAATCCGTCATGGTGATTTATAATTTGAAAGATTTCAATTGAATAAAAATAAACCAGTTTGGGGGGCACTATGCTTTTTCCACTCTTATCTATGTTCTACTTTAAAACAGTAATATAAACAAAAATCCCTGGAAGCTGGGAGGAGCAAAATAACAAGCCAAAATTAAGCCTAGATATTTCTATATAGCATGAAAAGTCCCAAAGTCTTCCTTTCTATGATTAGATAATTTGATTAAACTTTTATAACTGCTATATTAGTCTATATTTTTATATATCTTTTTTCATAGTACAAGCCTATTCCACATTAATTCTTAAGTTCTTTTATGCAAATATATCCTAATATCAGGAGACTGGAAAGATGACTCAAAACCTGGCTCTTCGCCAACTTGCTGTGTGGCCTCTGAGAAGTCAGTGAATAGCACTGGGTTGTTACTGTAGCTACACAAAGCACTTTATGATCCCCTGTGAAAATTTGTGGAGATTATCTGACTTTCAGTAATTGTTGTAAATCATTTAGAAGTACTATGTAGCAGTCTGTGCATGGGAGTAAGATGAAGTAAGCCAACTTTATGAAGAGAGAGAGAGTCCCAAATAGTGTGTGTATGTGCATATGGGGGGGTTGGGTTTGGGGTTGTTTTCTTTTTGAGGGGTTGCATCCTTTGAGGGGGAATATTGGGGAGTGCGAGCCCCTCAAGGAAGTTGTCTGAGTAAATGCTGTCCTGAAGGACACATCTGGCACCAAGCAGAGCAGTAATGCGATGTGTGCTCAAGAGAACAAATAAAGGATGAGAGTAACAAAGGCACACCCCCTGGGTGGCTGTGCCAACCTAAGCAAGGGGAAAACACTTAAGGCTTCTGTTTGGATGCACAAACTGAATGGTGAGGCAGCGTGTATAACCTTTCAGGAGATGATGGCAAAGGCAAGGACTGAGCTCCTCAAAGGCACAAGATGAAAGAGAAGAGGAACGTCTCTGTGGTTGTAATTAAAGAGCAGCTTTTAACCCAGTCTAGACATCAGTTGGTCTTCAAGAAACAACCTCTACGGCTTCTAAGGATCTGCCAAACAATTTTGTCAAGAGTGAAAAATAATGGTGAAGGAAAATCCACCTCTTCCTCCTTCTCTTCCTCCTCCTCCTTCTTCCTCTCCCCCCCCTCATGTCTTTGCTCTTTCATCATCAGATTACAAAATATCATGGTTGATACCTTGATTCATCCTTCTAATAGGTGTTCACTGTCAACGACATCTCTTCCTTCTACACAGTGCATTGTATTTCTCGTCATCTCATCACGATCATTGGAAATACTACTGGAAGTTGTTTTTCTTGCTGTGGAAGCATTTGCCGAGAGCATAGCTCTCACGAATCAGTCTGCATGCAGACAGTGCCATATTTAGCAAGAAGTCAGCAATCAGAGAGTTGTCATTCAATGCTGCTCACTTCATATTAATTTTACCATTAAGGATGTATTTATATTGGTCCATTTATATCGACTTTAGCCTCAATTGTTCTTATGCAATATATGGTCCCACCAGTCTTAGGCATGGTAATCGATGCCTGTGGAGCTGACCAGACATTCCATTGAAGGTCTGATGAAGCTGAACCCTTTAGGAACCTGTGGGCTCACACCATTGATAACCTCTGATTGGATGACAGGTGCCACTTTGTTTCCTGCAAGTACATAGGGATTCCTGGCTCTCCTCGCCATCATGAGCCTAGATCCTAGGCTGTCCAGAGCTCAGCCTTCTGTAGCTGCCTGTATGGTGATGAGATCTCTCCCTGTCTTGCAAAGAACTTTTTCTGGGCAAATTTCAACCTCTTCCCATTCCCCTCTCCCTCCCTCCCTCTTTCACCCTATTCCCCTCCCCTAGGTCTGTGACACAAGGGGACCTCCTCCCCCACGATATGATCACAGCCTATCAGGTCTCAACCAGGTAGCCTGCTTACGGGGCGTTGTGCCACCACACATAGACATTTGCTCAACTATGTTCATAGCAGCCTTCCTTACTTGTAGTAGCCGAATCTGGAAACAACCTAGGTGTCCCTCGGTTGAAGAATAGATAAAGAAACTGTGGTACATTTACACTATGGAATACTACTCAGCTATTAAAAACAAGGAAATCTCTGAAATTCTTTAGGCTTTTTGTTTTGTTTTGTTTTGTTTTCTTCTTAAATGATTATAGCTCCTTCCCTTTCCTCCATGGTTCCAGATAGAAAAGATCTCCTATCTCTTTCCTTGAGATCTACTCTGCCCCCTTCTTTTTCCCTGCTCCTTCCCCATCTGCCCTTGATAGAGTAATTGAGAAGGAGCCAATACCCTCTTAGAAACATACCTTGGCATACTATGTTATCAGTAGCTTTTTTAAAAGTAAGGAAAAAAGTTAGGTGGGAGGTGAGAAGGTTGTTGAAAACACAAATGTGAGGAGCTTTCTGCTCCAAGATGCTTCTGGCTAAGATACTAACCACAGAACAGACAAACCTTGGGCATTTAAGCAAGCTCTCTGGGGGGCCTCTGGGGCACCAGCAGAACTTGCCTTAAGACCAGCAGAGAGCTGCACTTAGACCAGTGTTTAATCTTTCACTTCCACTAAGTTTGAAATACATTGCTTGGTGGACATACAGCTTCTTCTTGCCTATTAAGACAAAAAAAAAATCTATTGTGTATTTCCCTCAAAGCATTTGATCCACAAGATCTTCCTTCCTGTCTTAGTTTGAGTTTCTACTGCTGTGACAAAACACCATGACCAAAACCAACTTGAGGAGGAAAGTGTTTATCTGACTTACACTTCAAAATTGCTGTTTATCACTGAAGGAAGTCAGGACAGGAACTAAAGCAGGGCAGGAACCTGGAGGCAGGAGCCGTGCATAGGCCGTGGAGAAGTGCTGCTTACTGGCTTGCTCCTCGTAGCTCCTTAAGCCTGCATTTTTATAGAACCCAGGCCCACCAGCCCATTGGTAACATCACTCACCATGGGCTGGGCCTTCCACCATGGATCACTAATTAAGAAAATGCCCTACAGCTGGATGTTATGGAGGCATTTTCTCAAATGAGGTTCCCTCCTTTCAGATAACTATAAGTTGTATCAAGTTGACATAAAACTATGCATCATCCTTCCTTCTTTGCTCTTTCTTTCTTTCTCCTTTCATTCTTACTATTTTTCACAGTTAAAGCAATCAGCCACTTTGTAATTTAGTTCTTGCTGATAAAGGTGGTTTGTGCTTGCTGGCTTTGCCACAATGGGTGTTTACGCAGTGTAAAGCATTGTGTGAGCCCATATCACATGTAAGACCATCCCCACTGCTCCTCCAATATGGTCCTCAGTGACTGGCCATGAAATGGCCAGATCCTCAGAGGAGGGAAACACACACACACACACACACACACACACACACACACACACACACACACACAAGAGGAATACTGAATTATTTCTTCAGGTAACAGTGAGTCAATTGCCCTGGATGTAGCACTCAAGTCTCCTAACTGTGTCTGTCACTGTCATCTGGAGGTGAGCACTACACGCTAACTGATGTCATACAATAAAGCATTTTCTACTTGTGCTTTCCAAGAGATTCTGTGATCTTGGCATTTCTCCCTCTAAGATGCAATTGTCCTCTCTGAAAAACAGAGATGAGGTCGCCCAAGGCCACAGGGCTGTAGGAGAGCATGCATTCTGGTCCCCCTGTAACTGGGGTTGTCTCAGCAGCAGAAAGGCATCCTCTGCTGGGTGATCTCTAAGATAGAGAACTTGAATCCAAGAAGCTGAGTTTTGATGTCAGTCTGAAATCATAAAGACTTTGAAATGGAGGTGTTTACAAGGGGACAGTCTCTCTGCTTTTTGAAAAAGAGGCTCCACGTCCATGGAAGATCTCCGTATCAGAAGACAACTTTGCTGGAAAAAAAAGAAAAACCAAAAGAGGCCAAGACTAGGAAAGGTGCCCACTCCAAAGAGCATGCTCAGATGAAAAAGAAAACATTTCTTCAGGGATATGTTAGGCGGGCCTGCCGAGGCAGGTTTGCACTCAAAGAGCTTTTGCAGTGTTTAAAAAAAAATCTGCAGACATTCTGCACTGGGGGCTGGCAGGTCACTGGGAAATGTCAGCCTAAAACCTGTTCCAAGCAAGAGATGGTAGGACCCAGGATGGCATCTCAGAGCCCAGACTGGGTGTGGGGGGAAAGAAGGAAAAAGAAAACATGAATCTCTGTTGCTGACCAAGCCCCTAATTCACACCCCAACCCTTGCTGGATTCATTCATCCTTGCTTGACGTGAATTTCAGCAGAATCAGTCAGGACTCTTCACCTGCTCAGTGTGTGTCTGGCTCTCACACAAAGGTTCCTATGTCCTTGTCAACCTTTAGGGACCATAGCATCTCTAGTCTGTACTGAAAATGCCCAGGGAGTCCTCGCTGTCTTCCTCCTCCTCCTCCTCAAGGTTGGCTGACCTTCCCAAGTAGACGAACTTCATGGTCTCACCCTGGCTAACTCAGTTGAGAGGGAAACTTGTCTTTCTGCTTAGGCAATTTTGCCTTCGACACAAAATCTTTTCCAGTGCTCTCTACATGCCCAGAGACCTGACCTAATCGGCTGTGCTCCTGGAGACATCTGAAATATAAACCTCAGAAATGTTACACCCTCTTCTGGGTCATGCTCTGTGCCCAAAACAAGCCTGCTATCGCCAAATGTACAAGCTCATCTTGACTAGACCTGCCTGCCAGGGAGTGGAGTATGGCTTACCAACACAAAGCTAGCTGCTGCCACAGTGGGCCACATGAAGCTCTAGCAACAGTGTGAAAGCTCACACAGCTAAGCCTGCACAGTAACAAATATAATTCTTCAGCAAAGTTGCACTGAGAGAGAAGAATTGGGCCTTAAGTGGGAGTGAATTGCCAGACTCACCTTTCATCATCCAGGCTTTTTTGGATGAAGTCTGAAGCACCTATTTGGAATCCTTGCTTCCCATGGGGGCAGAGTGTGATTTCAGTGCTCTGTGGATCCTGGAGCTCCTGAATTCATGACTGAATATGCACTTTTCTGCCCCTTAGTGAGAAAAGCCTGTCCACCCTGGGATCCATCCCGATCCTTTCTGACATGGCATGCAGCTCTCTTCAGCAGAGGGTGTACCTTATCCTGCGTGTGGTAACAAATGTCATTTCACCACCAGTGTAACTCTCACAGAGATCAGTAAAAACCTTTGGGCTCCAAAAGAGTTTGCTTTTCCACCTAAACCAGAAATTCCAGGACATGTCACTGGCAACTTGAATAGCCAAAGAATATCCCTACATGGGAAGGTAGCTGGAAAGCATAGCTTAGCACTCACTAGTGCCATCACTAGCACTGATTGTGTGTGTGTGAGTGTGTGTGTGGTGTGCGTATGTGTATGCAAGTGTGTGTATGCATGTGTGTATGTGTGAATGTGTGTGTGCAAATGTATGTGTGCAAATGTGTGTACACATGTGCGTGTATGTGTGAATGTGTACTGTGTGTGAATGTGTATTGTGTGTGTATGTGTGTGCGTCTGTGTATGTTTGTGAGTGTGTATGTACTTATATGTGTGAGTGTGTGTATGAAAAGTTTGGCTATAAACACAATCTAGAAACCAACTATGTCTTTAAATGTTCAGGTTAGGTTTTTTTCCCCTTTGTACCAGGAAGTACCAGACGGCAACAGTGAATCAACTAGAGGCTAGAGAGATGATTCTGCAGGTAAGAACTCTTACCACACTTGCAGAGAACCTCAGGGCAGTTCCCAGAACCCACATCGCAGCTCACAGCTGCCTACAGCTCCAGCTCCAGAGGAGCCAATGTCCACTTTGGCCTCCCAAGACTCTGCATTTGTCTTCATACAAACTACATACGCATATTCTCATACCAGTTTTAAAAAACACTTAAAAAAAGACTAGGTAGTCATCTTAAGGACTTCCATAAAAGACATCCAAAATATTAAGATTAAACAATGCTACAGTTGGGAGACAAGGTGTATAGTCTGATCTTCTTACAATCTTTTTATTCTGTATGTTCATGTGTTTATCCATACAGAAGTTTTGTACTCTCAAGGTGAAAATGATGCTCACAGTGGCTACAGAACTTCGGAGCGTTTAGAAACTGGAAAGCAGTTTATTGTTGCCATGACATGTGCTATCTGCTGAAGTTAGGATTTTGTAAGAATGAGTTTTCCCAGCCTAAGTGTCCCTCGGTAGAAGAATGGATAAAGAAACTGTTGTACATTTACACCATGGACTACTACTCAGATATTAAAAACAAGGAATTTCTGTAATTTGTGGACAAATGGATTGAATTAGAAATGATCATAATGAGTGAGTTAACTCAGAATCAGAGAGACTCAAATGGTATATACTCACTTATATCTGGACACTAGCCCAAGGGGCATGTCCCATGAAAGTGTTCACTTACCAGAAAGTGGGATAGAGGTGAGGACAGCCTATTGGGACTCTAGGTGAGAGAAGCGTGGGAGAATGGGGAAATAGAGGGATCCAGAGGGTCCTAGAAACCTACAAGAAAAACACTATTACAAGCAGATCTGGGCCCAGGAGTTCTGCTCAAACTATGGCACCAAACAACTACAATATGTGCAGTGAGCATCAAACCCCTACCCAGATCTATCCAAGGGACAGGCCATTCTCCACAGTTAAATGGAGAATGGAGACTGAGTTTCACACATCCCCTTTATGGGGAGGCCCGATGGCACTCAGAAGGATAGCAGGCGACCAAGAAGAGACTTGATACCCTAGGATCATGTTCAGGGGGAGGAGGTCCCCCTCAGTCACTGTCACAGGGGAGGGGAATAGGATGAAAGCGGGAGGAGGGAGGAAGGAATGGGAGGATACACAGGAATGGGATAATTGAGATGTAATATGAACGCATTAATAAAAAAATTATAATGCAAAAAAAAAGAACGAGTTTGCCCTTCGCTGTCTATGGATGCTCTCTGTGGTTACTCTAACAACCCCCATGTATGGCGGCCATGGGAAGAGAGTCGCTCCTGCTTCTGGCTTCTGCTTCACATAGCTATCATTTCTGTCTTCTTTCGCTGTTTAAATTTTACTGTCAATGTGTACTTCTTTTATAGGTGAGCATTTGGAAGTGTTTAGATTTGGGTTTTAGACCATGTATCAGGTTAATGATTTTCTCTAGCACATTCTTTGATTGTTTGTCCTAACACCTCACCTCAATCAGGAGATCGGAAACGACCCAAGCTCCAAAATGAAGTATCTCTTAGGAGAGCCAAGAGAAATTAGAGGGTGGCAACAAATCAACAAAGACTGCCCACACTGTGAAAAAAAAAAACAAAGCAAAAAAAAAAAATCTGCATCCTAGAGCACAGCTGGGGTGCGAGCCTCTCTCACAGATGAGAAGGCAAGCTCAGGTCTCATTAAAATCTCCTCCCTGGATTACAGACTCCAAATCCTCTGGGGAGCCTGGCGAACCACGTAATGTTTCTTGTTTTGCATCTCCAATTATGCATCTTTGATTTAGTTGAGAGAAGTGAAGCAGCGTGCCTCGCCAGGCAATCCCCTGGTGGCCACACATGTGAGGAGGGAGGCTGTAAAGCACTGTCTTCCAGCTCCATCTGGCACCAGCTCCCAGTCACTCAGAACATTTCTTCTCTATCCACCTTCTCTCAGCCCAGGCCCTGGCACGGATTGGATGAACACACCCGCTTACACTCCAGCCCACCCTCCCGTTGGAGAGACTCCCAAAGCAAATGGGAATGGTGTGCTGATCAGAGGGACCACCTCTTTTATTAAAGGATGGCACTGGCCCAGCATTCCATCAAGCTTTTCAGTGTAGAAATTAGGCCAAAGTCTGGCTCTTCCCCAGGACATGGCTGCCAGGATACTATAGAGAAACATCTGGCGGGACAGTTTGAAGTGCTTGGCTTGGCCAGGAAGGAAATCCACTTTCAGCCCCGTGTTCCAGGTTCCCATTTGCCTTCCCCGCTGCAGATGCCAGGCTTGCTGCAGAGAATTTTATTTGCCTTCCAGAGGAAGAAGCAAAGATTTGGGGCAGTCACTGATGTGTTGGTTACCTGTGTGACCAAATACCTGCCAAGGAACAACTTAAGGGAAGAGGGATTGGTTTTTAGCTCCTAGTTTGAAGGTGCGTCAGTCATACCTTGGCAGGGAAGGGTTTTCCAACAGCAGTGTGAAGAAACAGTTTCCTCATGTCTGAGAGGATCAGGAATTGGGGACCTGGCAGAATGTGGGGATGGGCTGTAAACCTCAAACCTCTAACCCCCCAATGACCTACTTCATTCAGCTAGGTGCCACCCCCTTAAGGTTCCACAACCTTCCGGAACGTCAACACCAAAGTGTCCAAACACGTGAGCCTCTGAGAAACACTTTACATTCACATGGGAACAATTCAGAAGACCAGAGGTTGCCTTTAGCATGGCCATGTTGCTGGACCTCAGCCACAGGGCACTGACTGCGATGAAGAGGAAACCACACGATCATGTGCTCTTAGGAGGCTCCCAGGAGGGCCTATGTGCACACTGCTCACTTTTGGAACACCATTGGGTTTCTCTGGTTGGCAATGACTAGATTCTTCTTGGCAGAAGTGTTACGATTTCTTCTATGGTCAGAGAATCACTGCACTTGTGGTTTCTAGACGCTTTTCTAAAATGCTCTTAGGTAGCAAATTTATCCCAGGTCTTCATTATCAAAGGAAATTGACTTGGAACACAGTCATTGAAGGTTCCAGACTAAATGCAGTTCCATGATTTCTTTTCTTCATAACTTCTACTATTGGGTGTCAAAACAGTCTCTAAAACTGTGTAAACATATACCTAACAAAATTTGCCATTGTAACTATTTTAAATGTATAATTCAGTGATCATAAAGGCATCCACACTGTCATGCAACCATCACACCATCCATCTCCAGGACATTTCTACCTTCCCAAAATAAAGCTCTGTACCCAATCCACCCATTCCCCAGCCCTCTGGCCACCTCCATTTTATATCCCATCTCTCTGACTTTGGTTACTCTAGATATCTCATATGAAATGAAATATACAGCATTCATTCTTTTATGCGTAGCTTATTCCATTTTAATTTCAATGTCTTCAAATTTCATCAGTGTTGTAGTATGTGTTAGAACTGCCTCTCTGTTTTAAAGCTGAATAACTCCCATTATGTATATGCATATGTTTATGTCTCATTTTTCACTTCTGGGTTATTATGAATAATGCTTTTATTAATATGGGAGTTCCCCATCACATAACAATGTTTTGATCAACAGCAGATGGGTCACATGCATGACTCAGGAGATTACAATGGAGCCGAAGCGTTTCTATAACACCTGATGATGCCGTGGCCACTATAAGGTCACAAAGCAATGTATTACCTGTGCTTTTTGTAGTGTTAGTCTATACACACCTCATGAAAGTATAGTACACAGGAACTGGAGACACAGCTCCATAGTTAAGAATATATACCGCTCTTGCAGGGAACCAAGTTTGATTCCAACATGCTCCCCTCAGCATGCTCACACCACCTGCAGCTCCAAGTCCAGAGACAGCCAATGCTTCTAGTCTCTGCAGGGACCTGCATTATATGTACACACACACACACACACACACACACACACACACACACACACACACTTGAAAATAAAATAAATTGTTTTTAAAAAGCATAACATGTAGAATTATGTAAAATATGTGTTCAATAATAAAAATTAATGACTATGTCACTGGTTTACAAATTGTGTATGGCTATACTATATTTTTTTCATTATTTTAGAATGTACTATTTTTTTTAAAGGTTAGTACAAAACAGTGACCTTGTACATCTTACACTTATTTCAAGAACCTCCCAATTACATCAAAAGGCTATGTAAGGAACAGACTTACATGACCCAGTTTTGCTCAATCAAACTATGATGCTTATCTGGATCCCACAATAGATCCCAGACTCTTTGAGCATAAAGAATATGTCTGACTTGTTCACATCTTGAGCCTAATCTATAAAGCCCTACCTGTCATATGGCAGAATCTCAACTATTTTTAATGAAGGAATGGAGGGACTGACTCAGAGAAAAATCCAAGCACCAAATAAAGACCCCAAGTCAGCCTTCAAGCACTCAACTTTGGCCTGAGATAACTAAATGGCATCTGTCACTCAATCTTCTATAGAAAATGGGGAGGGGGAGGGAAATATACCTGATTTTCTTGTCTCACAAATAAATTAACTAGATTAGTAAGATGTGTGGCCAGTTCTTCCTAGCTTCTGGACTTGACAATTAATGAAACTGATGCATGTCTGCCTCTTCAATGATAAAACTAGGCGTGCTGTTGAAAACTTATACTCCCTGTGTACTAGGGGCTCAATAAATTCTAAAGACAGCTGACAAGTGGGTGGCTGTGAAAACAGCCAAGGGAGGATACAGATTATATGTGAGAAGTATGGACGTAACTAAGACAAAATGGCAATAGGCAAAGGCTTTGGTTCATCTAAGCAACCAATTTGGAAGCTGACTCTGCTGCCACGCTCCCTGTTCAGTGTTGATTCGCTGTGTACCAGTCACCTTCAGGGCACCAAGAGAAGTCTGACCCCTTTTAGGTTTGCTTCATAAAGCATGGGGGAGGTTTCCCTACATTCTTCGCCTCCTGCAGCCACAGGTACAGCCCTGCTGGCTGTGTAGTGGTGCAACTCCCTGATGGATGTGTTATGGGAAGCCCTAAACTGTTAGCAGAATGAGAGGGAAGCAGTCACATTTAAAATTTGGCCCGTAGTGCTTAGAGAACATGCTTCATGCCAACTGAGATTCCTGTCAGTCTTGAGAGACAGCCCTGGGATGAAACACTAATCTCTTTTGAAAAGATGTAGGCAAGATAATAACCTGCGATTGGTGTGCCTCAGTGTCGTTCTTAAAGGAGCAGAAAAGGAAACCCAGGGGTTGGCCTTGGCCTCAGAGCAACAAAGCCCCAGCCAGCCACTCTTGGGGATTGCATTATGCTAAGGTAGCTGGCAGGGTTGCTGTAGCAGTCTCAGAGGCCAGGAAAGGCCACAGCAAAAGCACAGGGAAGACCAGGAATCAGAAGTTAGCTTTCCCCAAATATGAAAACACTTTAGCAAGTAAAGCTAGGATGGGTTAGTCTTACAAAACTTTGAGAGGATTACCTGACAAGACAGTCCTTTGACATGCTTCTTACAAATAAAGGGTAAGTCCAGCCCTGATGTATTTATACTTTTGTATAGATAGTTCGTGAACCTTTGCACCAGAGTTAGAGGTGGCATTCCCAAAAATATCTCAGATTTATCTTAAAAGGTGAAGCTTGTGTGTGTGTGTGTGTGTGTGTGTGTGTGTGTGTGTGTGTATTAAAGAGGAAAATAAAATAAAGATGAAAAACTTCTCTAAAAAGTGCTCTCAAGTTTCATTGGCTCATAATCACATGTTCATAGCTCAAACAAGTCAGAAAAATGTGTCCGAGGATTCTATCAAACACACTAGGGATACTGAGTAGACGAGCCCAGAGGTATGAATACTGGAATTTGTTTTGATGTCACAGTGGAGGTGTGTAGAGTATTGGAGAAGGTGACAGCAGCGGTGGCATTTATAACCACTGCATAGTTGCTGGTGGGGATGGTGACTCACATGTGGTTCTTAATTCCTTGGTTGCCAGGTCTTGAAGTCTATTTTTATGTATTACAGCAAATATCAAAACTATTTTCCTCATTAATAGCCACTTTGTGACATCTAGAAGGCACCAGAGAAGCCAGATGGAATTGACATTTGGGGAGAAAATGAAAGCAACTGATTTTACTATAATTCAAAATGCCAAATAAAATTTTGCTCACATACCATCAGCATAAATTAATGGAATATAAGCCTTGCTGGTGTGTTTGTTTATGACAGATTATTGTTACATAGTCCTGACCATCATATAACGGAAATAACTATATAGCCCAGGTTATCCTCAACTTCCCTATTGCTGGAATTATAGGCAGGAGCCATCACACCTGACAGGCATAATGCATCTAACCTTTTATTCAACAAATATTTGCTGAATATCTACTATATGCCAGATACTATATTTGGTCCTGGGGAGATATTATTACATAACACAAACAAAAAGTTCTGTTCTGACCTCATGGAGTTGACATCCTTGAAAGAATGACAGAGTAAGTCAGTCAGGCAAACTGGAAAGCATGCTTGAAGAAGTAAGTTTATCTAGAAAAATAAAACTGACAGCGCAAAACAGTAACAGCAGACTAGAGTTGCTGGACTTTCCATAGAGGAGAGTTGAGATCAAGTCTCCCTGAAAACAGGACTTGTGTGCCGAGAGGCGAAGAAGACAAGCACTGAGCATTGCAGATACTTAAGGTCAAGGACCCACTCGAAAATGCACTGGCGTGGGTGTGCACCTGACTAACTAAGGCTAGAGGAGACTGGCGACAGAAAAGAGAACTCATGGGTTGTAGGAAAGACGGATCACAGGACAGGCTAGTGGAGACAACCAGACATCTTGTATGAACTTAGCTTTTACTTTGAAGAGAAGGGAGAAGAACACTGGGAGACCGAATAGAGGAGTCCCATGATCCACGCTAGCATTGTGAGAAAGCCATTCGGGAACTGCCCCGACAGGGAGATCAGTGCAGGCCAGGTACAGTCACTCAGGTATGCTCAGGACTGGAGTGAAGGCCTGATCCTCTCATCCAGGGGAGGTGGAGGGAAAGATCTGTACTCTAACTATGCTATGACCAGTAGACAGCCAAGTAGATGGGCAGCCGAGGGTGTGTGATGACAGTTCCCGGAGTATGAGTGATGATTGAGGTCAACAGACTGCATGGGAGCGATTTGCCATTGCTTTTCGAGTGTTTCTATCTACTCAGTTTATCCAACTAATGGTTTTCTAGGACATTAAAGGAGTTAGGCAAAGAAACGGTTAAACTCCATTCATTACAATTGTGAAGTGTAAAGTCAACACTTTGTCAAAGTGCTATGGAAAACCACATACTCAGAGCCCTACAGAGTATGTTCATTTGGGCTTTGGCTTATTAAATTCACAAGACTTGGTGACTCCCCATTTAGTCAGCTGGTAAGAGCTCGGGCACTTAAAAACTGATACAGCTCACTATCAGAGACAAGAAGGACTAAGAGCCCTTGCTCAGCTTTTCCCACAATAAAACTCAAATGTCTTGGCTCCCCCTAGAAACTAAGCAGAGCTTAAGCCTATCTAGAAAAAAGACAAGGGAGAAGCCACCAGAACCAAGAGGTAGAGTGAAGTTCCCCAGATAAGTGTTCAAAGAGACTCTAACTTTTTAGTTTGGCCTTCCCTAAAGAGAAGATACTATCATCTGTTTTGTATAAGCCTTGAATGAAATAACAGTTGTGACGTATTGTACAACTGCTCCTTTCAGTTCCATCTTTGCCTTCAACAGTCCTAATTACTGTAAAATCCCAAGGTGTCCCAACACTTTTCCTGTGCAGACTATTAGTGAACTGAAAGATGACTAGAGCATACTATAGTCTGTGACTTTAAAAAAGTCACTGGTCTAATGGTTAGTTTGCAGTGTGGTAATTGTTGAGTTCTATTCAACTCTGATACCACCAGAGGGCACCTCAAGAAATTAATTTTGGAAAAGAGTACAATAATTCAGGACTACAAAAAATTTAATGGACTTCCAAATATGACCTGTACTTTGGAAGCAGAGAGCACAGTGGTTTGAGTGCACATAACATAAGATCAAATGTGTATTCATTGCTCACTGCAGCATCCCATGAAAGGTGTGAATTCCTCAGACTAGGTCCCACACTTAGGGTAAGATGGCATTTGTGAAGGACAGCTATGAATTCTGGGGCTTTCTTCCTCGGCTGCCATCAAATATGGACCTGCAGCTAGGTCAGGCTATTGAGCAACTAAGCCATCCCAGAGAGCAAGCACAGATGGTACCTCTATTTAACAGTGATGTTTGAGAACTAGTTTGTCCATCTTGTTGTACCAATTATCTTTTCCAGGTTGATAAACAGCTAATGTGTAATTGAGCCAAACTGGTGCCTAAATTATGTAGTTTTGGAGCCCAAAATTACATTATTGACTGATAACCTTGAATTATTAAGGTTAAATACCAGAGAATGATAACATATGACTAGAATGTTTATTGTCTCTTAAGCATATTACAACTTGAACTAAAATTATTTAGATGCATAATGTGTATTGTATTCAGCTAAAATTATACAAGTCACTCAAACTATTGATATACAGATAAGTCATATGTGTGTGGATGTCTATCTATACATAGAAATATATATATATGTGTGTGTGTATGGATTGTATGTTGAATATATATATGTATATATATAAAATATTTAAATACCACCTAAATGTTTTTACATGCTATATCTATGACATAATATTTAAGGTAACATATTCATCAAATAACGCAGGCAAGTACAATAACAAGATCTTCTATGCCATGGCAGAGAAGTCTTCTCAGATAAAAATAAAAGTATCAGTTGCTATAGAACAGTGGGACTACTGCACTAACATGTGACCCTAGAAATAATCCATTAGCCTAGCACTTGGCACAAAACATATCACATGAGAGGAAACATGAGTGATAGTTATTTCACGAATGGAAAGGGGAAAAACTGAACACAGAGGAGATAAGGTGGATGAAAACAGTGTTTTCTGAACAAAGCAAGGAATTCCTTCTGTGGATTTACTTATTGGGGAGCTAATGGGAAGCTGGCTGGTGAAGAATCTTTCACTCTATAATAACCAGCATATCTTCTCTGTGTGTTTGGTTTGCTTTGCTGTGCCTTTCAATCCCTTGTCCCCCATCCATGCCTCCATATAACAGATTCTTATTTCCAGTGACAAATGTGTTTTTTGTGGGCAAGGTAATTTCCTGCCATCAACAAATAATATATTCGTTGTGTAGCTGATTAAAAGTGAGTCATCTATAGATTAATGAAGTGGTTAGTGCCTGCATTTTACCAATATTATTTTACCATTTTGGTTGCTTCCCAATCCTATTTTCACCTTTTCTATCCTTAGTATGTTCCTTAAGGCTTCTGGATACAAATGCCTTCTTCCTTGGACTAAATTGAGCAGTGTGCTTAGTGAGTGCAGCACTCTGCCAGCTTCCCAGGGAATGCAGCCATAGGTCCACCTCCTAAATAATACAGCTAGCCAAGCATATCTTATTGTGCTTTAGAAAAGAGGAGTTATAGTTTATTTTAGACACATTAATAAAGCCTAATCATTGTGCTAAAATTATGCTAAAGATTCAACATTAAATGTCTGTTCATAAAAACTTTAAAGGATTCTTCTGTACTACCTATCATGAAAGTGTTGTGGCTTAAACCAATAAATATATCCAAGTACCATATGCAGAAACTTGACTCAAATAACTCTCATTAATGAATTAATAAAGATAACTGTCTACAAGACCCACAACTGCACAATGTGAAGAATTAGAGACCTTGAAAAGCTCAGTCTTAAATGGGATGGCTTCATTAAAGCTCTTTCCTCAAGGCTCAAGGTTCAGAAGAGAACACAAAAAAACCTCTAAGAGCCAGAAGTGGTGAATAGCTCCAAGGAAACAGTGTCTTCCAGACATGGCAGAACTGATGCTCATATGAACTCACAGCGACTGTGGTGGCACACACAAGGCCTGCACAGGGTCAAGCCAGCTGGGTCCCACCACTCAGAAGGGTTAGTAAACATAAGCTCCCACCCCACCAAGAAACTATCTTCAGCTGATACCTGCTGGCAAAGGAAAACTCAATTTCCTCCAGTGGAGTCCCACAGGGTGTACAACCACCTTCATGGGAAGCCCTATGCCCTAGTGTAGTTACCCAACACAAAACAAACTCTATTGTATTTTTGCTTTATTTGGGCTTTTTTTCTTTGTCTCACTGTTCTTTTGTTTGTTTATTTTGACTTTTTAATGTGCATGTCTATTTGTTTCTTGTTTTTTTTTTCCTGAATTTTGAGAGAGAGAGAGAGAGAGAGAGAGAGAGAGAGAGAGAGAGAGAGAGAACGTAAAATTGGGAGGATAGAGAGGCAAGGAAGATATTGGAGGACTTAAGACAGGGGGAAAACATGATTAAAATATACTGTGTGGAAAAAAATGTTCAATAAAAAAGTTGTCTGTGCCTGAAGACCTAATATGAATTGAATAGGGAAAACTTTTCTTAAATTTTTGTCAGACATTAACTAAAAGTTTCATTAGGTTGTTCTTGATTGAAGGTGGGTTTTTGTTTTGTGTTTGTTTGTTGTTGTTGTTGTTGTTGTTGTTGTTGTTTTGCTTCTTATAAGTGTAGAGTCCACTTCATTTAAGGTTTCTGAATGGTTTCCTTTCCTTTGAAAGGTCTACCATTTTCCTAGTCTATTGACATGAAAATGGCCCCAACTGCCCCTCAAATGTTTTTAACCTCAAATCACAGGTTCTATGCCATTCAAATAACACTGGTGTAAACCTGCCTTCTTTTCATTTCCATCCCGGGAACTACTGAGGCTTGTGGAGCACAGACACTATCAAGATAACACCCCAGCATGTAAAGCCAGGTCAGAACTCCGCCCTGAGACACTCCACCCAGCTAAGACTGGAAGCCATGCACCCATAGGCCAGGACTGCACACAGGCCACACTGCTTTAATGACACAGCCACTGCACGTGGATAGCAGAGTTGAGCAGCAGAAGAAAGAGGGTATTGTGTGCCTTCAATCAGCTTTGTATTTAGGGGACTTTTTAAAAGGAAAATGATGTGAAGGGAAGAACTGGGATGAAAACAACAAACTAGCGCAAGATCCCTATTTCAATATAATTTGGAGAAAATGACTGATTTGGGTTGGTCGTGTTGCCAAAAGAGATGACTCAAGCGTTCCAAACCAGAAATGAAAATCAGAAGGATGCCCGAAGCCTGAAAAAGGAACAAATTGTCAAGAGATGATTGACTGTAAGGCTTCAGCATCAGCGGTACCGAGGATGAGCTTGGATAGGTGCCCAGAAGAGAACTGAATGGTGATGTTCATTTAGGTCCTGACTGTTGAAATAAAATAAAATGCAGTGATTGTACTCTGTTGGATATACAGATGTGTTAATGCTTTCCAATTTCCCCAACTGGGGATCTGGTGTCACTTTCCCTGTCGCTCCTGTTTCATACTTCACCACTGAGCATTTGTGCAGCTTTGGACGCCTATTGTCTGCCAGGTTTTTGGCAAAGAAGAAGCCCCCAGGTGGAAGTATCCTTCTCACAACAGTACGCATTGCAGGTGGCTTTCAGAATGGCTTTTCACCTTGGAAATAATTTCTGTACTTGAGGTGCAGCCTCAGAGAGCGCACATTCTGTATCTCTGGCTTGGCCTTTCCAGTGTAACTGTCGCAGGATTTGGCTTATGAATCTGGGCACTTTTAAGCCCTAAAAACATTTTCTCCCTAAGAATACCAGAGAAAGACTCAGTTTTAATGGGCAGAGGAATTGCATGCTGATCTTTTCTCCTTTTAGGGGTGTCTGTGTGTGTGTGTGTGTGTGTGTGTGTGTGTGTGTGTGAGAGAGAGAGAGAGAGAGAGAGAGAGAGAGAGAGAGAGAGAGAGAGAGAGAAAGAGAGAGACAGAGAGAGAGACAGAGAGACAGAGAGAGAGAGACAGAGAAAGAGAGAGAGAGAGAGACAGAGACAGAGACAGAGACAAAGACAGACAGAGAAAGAGAGAGAGAGAGACAGAGACAGAGACAGAGACAGAGACAGAGACAGAGACAAAGACAGACAGAGAAAGACAGAGACAGACAGAGAGAGATACAGAGACAGAAACAGAGAGACAGACAGAGAGAGACAGAGAGAGAGAGTGTGTGTGTGTGTGTACACTCCCACTCCACACATGCATCCACCCTCAGTCACACTCGACCTTATTCAGTGAGGAGAACATAGGAGTCTGAGGCAGTGTCTCATGTTTCCTAGGCTGGCCTGAAACTCACTGTGATCTTAAACTTCTGACCCTCCTCCCTCCCTCCCCAGTGCATGATTGCAGATCATGTCTCTCACCCAGTTCATGAAGTGCTCTGTATCAAAACTAGGCTTATGCATAATAAACAAGCACCCTAGGGATCAAACCCAGGACTTTGTTGTAGGAGACAGGGTCATTCGCTGAACCTGGATCTCTCAGCTAGGCTGACTGGCCAACAAGTCCCAGGAGTCTGCCTCTCCAGGGCTGACATTACAAGACTTTATGTGGTGCTGGGGATTTGAACTCTGGTCTTCATACTTGCACATCAAGTGCTCTGTGAAGCAAGCTAGCTCCCTAGGCCTAAGGCCAAAATATATTTTATGCACCACTTCCTTGCTTAATGTTTGCTTTCTAAAGAACTTATCAGTTGAATTTGATAATAAATATGCTTTCTGATGAATGTGGTTTGCCTCCCTGTAAAGGTCAGTGGTGAGGCAGCTACATGGCTTTTCTTTTTCTTTGGGAGCCACAAAGAAGGAAATAAACCTCATTGCTGTTCCAGCGCAGAGCCTAGTGAACACAACTTGGGAAGTGTCTCAGCCTGATTAAAATTGCTCTATAGAACAAATAGCTCTCCAATATTTTTTTTATGTTCTATATTTAAAATAACAATGACACCAGCAAGGTGGTGACTCAGGTGGGGGTGGGGAGGGAGTGGAGGACAGTGTCGACTGTTTCCACTCCTTATTATTTTCTCCACCTGAGTCAGATTTGGAGACTGTCAAGCCCTGCCCTGTCTTCTCACTGTTGAGCGCAGTCTAAAGTTCTCAGTAGATAGCTTAAAACAAGGTGGTGTTTTCCATTTACCCAAGTGGAAATAGTCTTATAAGGTACTGAACGTTGATTTAAGGTCCAGTCAGAGACCTGATCTCTCGATGTCCAAACTTTAGACTTTAAAATGGGAGGACCTAAAACTGTGCCTCATAATGAGCAGCAACAGGAAGGTATCTTTGAAGTTGGACCAAGCTAGACACACAAATAATTCCTCATCTCCTGCTTCCATGCAGTCTGTCCTTTCATTGGTTATTTGGTGACCTATTAAATTGTATTGTACCTTAAAAAGGAAGATAGGAAGAAATGTGAGATAAGATTACTTCACGGGTTTGGCACAAACATGTTTCAAATAAGCTACATGGGAGCTGTGTCTTTGAGAAGAACACATGCAATGTAGTTTTTGATCTTCATTTTATAGACATACTACAAGGCCGTTTGGATTGTACGATTAAAAGCAAGTGTGACCCAAATTCGTAGCACTCTGTCTAACAGGTTTGTAAACAACAGCTCTCGTTAGTATGTAACACACAAAGAACCATAAGATAATGGCTTTGGAGGCTTGAAATGTCCTCATGTTTATAATGACCTTGGTCTGCTAATATCCCATGTCCCACTGTGGTCTTGGAGTCTCTCATAGGCAGTCATGCTAATAGGGTAAGGCTGCAGTGCATCACGGGTTCTCAGAAAGAAGCAGCCTAACCCGCTTCTTTTACAATGACTCTCAGTCACTTTCTGCTAAATGCTTTCTTTACCATTCAGCAAGCACTTTAATAAGAGTATTGACTAAGAATTATAGTCTGAAGGGTTGGAAAACTGGTGCAGAGGTAAAATGAACTGGCTAATCTTCCAGAAAACCTGCGTTTGATGCTCACAAGCATCTGTCACTTTAGTCCCAGATGCCCTCTCTGGCCTCCTTGGGCACAAATGTGATGCACAGATGTACATGTAGACAAAATACCCATATACATAAAATGACTTTTCCTTTTTTTATTCCTAAATTTTGGTTTATTTTATTAAATCACTTTTTAAATTTTAATTTATTATAATATACTCAGATTAGATCCCAATTGTAATCCCCTCACTTATATCTTCCCATTCCCACCCTCCCTCCCTCTTCTGCCCTATTCCCCTCCCCTAGACCTCTTTCTTAAAATAAATTAGAGGCTTTTTTTCCAAATAAAAAAAAGACTTGTAAAATTGAATGAGAGAAATATATGTACAAATGCCTACTTGTATTTTTCAGTGTGTGTGTATGTGTGTGTGTGTGTGTGTGTGTGTGTGCAGGTGTGCACTAACTGAAGTGAATCAAGAGGAGGAGGTAGGATGCTGTGCTCTCACTCTCAGTTTATTCCCCTAAGATGGAGTCTCCCTGAATGTGGAGCTTGGTGTGTGTCCACAGCCATGGAAATCCTCCTGTGACCTCCTTCCTCACAGTTCTTGGGTTACAGGAGCATGCTACCATGCCTGGCTTTTATGTAAGTGACGAGAATTCAGATTTTGTCCTTGTACAGCAAACACTCAAATCCACTGAACCATTTCCCAGAGAAGCTAGCGCATATGAAATATTCGACAGAGTTTAATCATTGTACTTATAATAATTTGGGTGTGGGTTTGGGTTTTTGAGACAGGGTTTCTCTGTATAGCCTTGGCGTCCTGGACTCACTCTGGAGATCAGACTGGCCCTAAATTTACAGATATCTGCCTTTGTCTGCCTCTCCAAGTACTGGGGTTAGAGGTGTGTGCCACAACACCCAGCTTTACTTACATAATTTAATGAATTCCCATTATGAGTCCAAGTTCATATTTTCTTACACAAAGTCAAACTGACACTTCTTAGAAGTAACATGACAAGGTTTCTGTGTAGCCCTGGCTGTCCTAGAACTTACTCTATAGACCAGGCTGGCCTTGAACTCACAAAGATTTGATGTCTATATAACTGGATTTAAAGCAACTCTGGTGGCAGAGTCACATACCCAGCATCAGGATTCTCTTCCCCTTTTCTGCTTTCAGTCTCCCTGAATAGCAGCTTTCTTTTTTCCCCACAGAATATTGGATATCTTGACTAGTTGATATTCTGGTTTCATATGTTAGAGCTTTAATCACACCAAGCAAGACTGTGCTTTTCAGTACCAATTCCTAAATCGTGGAGAAAAACTTAAATAACTCTAGCTTGAGTGATATGAAAGAGTTACAGTATGATTTGGGCCCATTTGAACAAGGTATCCAGCCAACCCCTGCCTCCAGCTGTCTCATACTGTGTTGATGATTTGGTTCCTGTGATTCCAAAGACTGGGTTTGACAACTGGTACACAGAAGCAGTATCAGCATGACCATGGGTACATGACTACTGTTGCGTGGATAGTCGTGAAATCAACAGGAAAGTGGATGATTCCACAGCTGCATTTACCATCTAAAGCTGCCTAGGAGCCTCTAGGATTTCCAGTTGAATCTGTGTGTTACCAAGATCAGGATGGTGGGACAAAGTTACAGCAGATAAAAGGATCTGAGCAGGGAGAGGAGAAGGAGGGCGCATCAGTGAAATCGCTACCATGAAGCAGTGGGCTCTGGACCTCCCAGCTCTTCACAGATTAAACCCTTATGCTTCTCCCAGCTGCCCCTCTGTTCCCTCCCACCTTACACCTCTTTTTTAATATTTTCTTTCATCGCTTCTAAAATGAAGTCCTTGTGTGTTATTTATGAGAATCCTTTTCCAGGGAAGTCATGCTATAGTGAGACAAAGTTCTACAGTAAGGCAAAGGTTCTGGAAGCCTCTTGTTCTTTTCTTAGGATCACAGAAACTGAGGATTGAAAAAGGCCAACTTTGGGAATCATCAAGCCCACCTATTGGCAAATCTTACCTCTGGTCTCCTGATAGGAGGATTCCAGGCTGCTTGACTATACGTCAAAGTAGAACCTACCAACCTACCGCTTTTCAGGAAAAACCATTCTATCTTGGACAGTTGTTCTGATTAGAAATGCTACTTTCAATAAGCTCCAAATGGTGAAATCTGTCTTTGTTTGTTGCTTCTACCTCTCGATTCTAGTTTTTCTATCTTGAAAAGAGAAGTCCAGTGTTTTCCCCCACACGCCTTTCAAGAGAGCCACTGTGCTCACTACATTTCTGCCCAAGATTGCTGTACAGGTTCAGCATCTTTTCTGACTGTTCTGTTTCTATAATATAAGGCATCAAATCCACTGTTACCCTGAATACATTGTTTTAAAACTTTGCTTATGTTTTCCCTTTAATTTTCCCCTCATATCTACTAATATTTTTTCAGATATGAAATGATCTGCACAGAAAAAAATCAAAACTAGTAACTGCTTTCATTATAACTGTAGAACTTATAGTCACAAAAATGACCAATATCTAGAAAGGGGATCAAGCCTGTACTCTCATGCTCAAGTTAAAAGCAATTCAATTGAATTAAATTTAAATGATTAAAAAGTATTTAAGTTTTATAGGTGTGTTTCAGGGGTGGGAATTGGGGAGGTACTGATGTGAACATTTAGGCACCATTAGTTAAAATTGGAATTAAATAGGATGTGGCAATTTACAAATTCTTATAATGCTTTGAGGCGAGTTTTCTTTATTTCCAATCACAATACTCCTATGCTCTATTAAGTAAAAAACAGTGGGCAAAGTAAACCTATATCAGGAGTCATTCTAAACAAATTTTTGTTAAATGCACAGAGAGGACTCTAAGATCCCAAAAAAGCAACCCACCTTGAAAGAGCTACACAAACCTTTGCTCCCTCCTTAAGGGTGTCACTCAAGCCAAGAAACTGATAAAAGGAGGAGGTCACCATGTTGGGACAGGTAACGCAACACAGTAGATTAGCTGAGATAAGCTTAATGTTTTGTTCTAGAAGCATAAAGAAAAGCAGACTCAACTTGACAGTGAAGCTTGGAATCATTCAGAGGAGCTTCTGTCCTGTGTCAAATAAATATCCTAAAACAGGGACATGATGGTCCTTGGCCCTTATTTTTAGTCACTTATGGACTCATCAAGAAGATGGCTTACTCCAGAAAATAGAGCAAGCCATTTTGTTTCTCTAAGTGCACGGTGAAAGGGAAGATCTAGAGCAGAGTTTACATTTTTGACTCTTAAAATCTAATGAGAAAAAAAAAGAGAGTTTTAGTCAATCAGAAACACTTGACACTCGTGCAAAATCTATTCTTGTCTGAACGTATTGCCACGGTGCCTTCAGTGCTGACATCGGCTCCAACGTCTCCTCTACCCGTCTGCGCGACCCTAAGCCTCACCGCCTCAAACTCCTTCTTCTCCCACTAAGGGACTTCAAAAATATATGTAACCAACTAAAAGTGGGATGGGAGGCCTGACCTACAGAACGAAGCAGAAAAGTGAGAGTGAAAGGTTACGTGGCCTTGCTGTCCTCACAAAGGCTCAGTCTACTATGTTTGGATATAACCCAAATCTCATTTGGTTATCAAAGTTGAAGGAATATAAGACCTCAGATAGTTTGAAGTGGCCTACAACACAGAAGAAATAAAAACCCTTTAAAGTGAGAAGAGTTGAGCTTTCCTCGGTTTACTTACAGCATTCCAGACTCAGAATCACTTACCCATCTTCTTAGCATCATAAGGATGTAGGCACAGGATGCTTATATTTACTCTAGAATTTCAAACTTCGTAATGGGAGTCCTAGAGTGCATTTTTTATTCATAGCCAAATGCAGAATTATTACCTGACATCAATTTCCTTATTTATATAAAAATATTTTATTCCTCCAATAGGTTTTTTGGCTTTTACAAGGGAATTTTACCACCATTTTTAGCTGAAACACCAAAAAGAGCAGTCAAGGTAAGTACTGTATGCTTTCCCACCAAATGTACAGAGTGCAGTGACAGGTTGAGTAATCAAAGGAACACTGATATTATAGCATAAAACACTAAACATTTAATACAGAAATTATAGCATAATTCTTATTATGATTAGACTTAATCAGTCTCTCAAATATGCATATATGTTTGTAAGGTTTCTTTTTCAGGCAAAGGTGCTGAATGGGTCCCATATTCTAATGGGAACATTACAACATACACAGAGAGAGAAAGGGGGGAGGGAGGGAGGGAGGGAGGGAGGGAGGGAGGGAGGGAGGGAGACAGAGAGAAACACGTCTGAAACTCATATAATTAAATCACAAACACCCCAAAATTGCTTAAACCTTTTCTCAAGGAATTCAGAAATGTTCTTTTGGAGCAATGAGTATTAAAGGAAAAGAAGTAGAAAAATCACTTTTGAAATCATTTCTGTCCTATGAAGTATACTATTTATTTATATATTATTCTTACATAACATTTTTAACAAGTCAGCTATATGTATCCCTTTAGTATCTTCTATTAGAAGTCTTTTTTTGTGCTTACAAAATTATTATCCCCATTTCTTTAAGTATAAATCTGGAGGTTTATAACTTGCTGCTGTTCAGTGTGTGACTGTGAACGCGTGCCAGATCCTCGGAGGATAAAAGTCCTGCACACCATTTCCCATGTGTTCTCTCAGGCAAAAATCCTAATTGCAGTAGCTCTAACTGGTATGGCCTTTCCACCCACCCCCACCACTGAAGTCACCAAATCTGGCTCTGTCTTTTTATAAAAAGAACATAAACATAGACATAAAGACTTCCTTTCCAACTTTATGCCATTTATTTTAATAGCATCAAGCTTTTTCACATACTCAATTTCTATCCCCAATATTCCTGAAAAGCAAGAAGAAACAGCTTACATGCTGTTATTGAGTAAATCAAGAGGATGACTGGATTTAAAAACATGATGAAATAACCAACATATATATACAAACATCAAACTTTTGCATTATGTCAAATAGGAACGTAATAGAATTTAAATTCAGGTCTCGAGTTCAGAAAAGAAAGCTTCAAACATACTTTCTCTATAAACGTGTCTTCTTTGTTGCTGTAGTTTTTTTTTTTTTTGCTTTCATATTATTGCTTCAATACAAATTTCATTATAAGGATCTGAATCGCAGTAGAGGATCTGGAAAAAGTTCACCAAAGTACACAAAAGGGCTGAATTGAATTATGAAACGGCTTCACTTGATAAAAGATTGCCCAAGTAAACAAACAGAGCACAGTTCCTGTTCAAAAGGAAAGTCACTTTGTCTCCGTGGAATAATATATTCATTTGTTCAGTGTTTTCCATGTATAAATAAAGTAAATTGTAATTAGACTTCTTCCTGCAGTCGTTTCTCTTAATGCTATATATTGGAGACAATTTACACTTTAAGAGGATTACGTTTTATCAATGTTGAACAGTCTTTTACAAAAAGAGAAAAAAAAAAACTTGAGCTTTATAAAACTGAGTTAGTTTCTGGAAGAAAAAAAAAAAGCAGTGCTCCATGCCAGAACAATGGTTAACAGATGAACTGTTGGGCAACTGGATATGGTGGATGTGTCCCAGACATCTTGTTGCAAGTAGATTTTACCTTAAACTCTTTGAGACATATGGTAAGTATGTTGGCTTTTTAAGTAGAACTTGTAGTTAAGTGTATCTTTGCCAGATGGATAACACTAGTTTTTCATCAGAATTTATGAAAACATTCATTTTATAGATATTTATCTTAGGATTTGGGAGGGAAGCAACCAACTGATTGTAACGATTTCATACCTCATAAACTATTTTATTGTGTGTCATTAAAAGTTACCTCAGAATGAAATATCCAAAAATCATGGGGGGCACCTACATGCATACACCATGTATGTATGTATTCCTTGGGATGGACACTTTAGTTATGAATGTTACCATAATTAGAAACAGGCAACTCTATGCTCATCTGCATTTTATTGATTGAAGTGAGGTTCATCATTAAAATAAGATTTGTAAATAAATTAGATTTCTACTTCCAAAAGTTAAGACAGAATCAAACTACAATCAATAAATAGAAATGAAGACTCAGGCAGAGGTAGTGGGAGATGGAGGCAGCATATTCTGGCTTCTGGGGTCTGCTATTTAGTGTTTCAAGGCCAGAAATGCAATGTTTTCTATGTTTAAACTTCCCAGAACTCTTTACCTGACCAGACTTACAGGAGGTTACAAACTGTAGGGGCTGCTTGTTCATATTTTTGTTTCTATGCCTAGCTTGGTATCTACACATAGTTGATATATAAATGAGTAAATGAAACAGGAAAAAATATATAGGGGAAAATGTTTATATATGGAGATGATCTCTTCCATTTCTCCAAATTCCCACATTTACTTATTCAAAGTATCTCAAAGGCCAAGCCCTCCACTTCTGGTAGAGATGGAGTTGGAGGAACAAAACCAAATTAACTCTCCAACATGAGCAGCACCGTAAGCAGTAACAACAACAGTATGAACAACAAGAAACAACAGTTTTGTACCCAAGACACTGGCATCACACAGCAGCATCTGGGAGAAGGGAAACAAACAAATGAGTGTCATGAACATCCCAGTATACTGCCTTGAGAGGGTTTCTAGGCTCTAAGTAAGGAGCAGAAACAAAGAGGCAGTAGACTCCTTGGGTCAACAAGATCAGATTATAGGAGTAGTAAGTGTTCTGGAGCTGACAGGAGAGGGGGGAGATCTTCAGAGAACCCCCCTCAAGTATTCAGCAGTGTAAACCTATAAGAGAACCTCTACACCCAGGAATGAACTATCCAAGAGGACTGGAGGGTCAGAGATTGATCGTGCACAAGGATAGAAGCAGTCCCTGTGCCTGAAGCTATTGGGAGGCTTCCATTGTCAAAGAGCAATGAGAAGAGTGCTCAGAAGGAGCTTGCCCTAAGAGTAGAAAAGAGTATTGTAGGGAGCACTTCTAAGCCCCCACTTCTTAGAAGCAAGATTCAAATGGCCTTCACATAACTCAGCTGTGTCCAAGCACACAATATCTAGGATGTTAGGCTTCTCAATGGGTTGTTTATTGAGCATGGTTTGAAAATGAAAAGAAAAACAGAGACAGAAAAAGCAAAGACTAATTGTCCCCAAGTGTATACTTGGAGATCCTCATGATGGAATTATGTGCTGAGTACATGTCCCTAGACTTTTCTTGTCATCCCAGCTTTGTTTTTAATCTTTGAAATAACAGAAAGTGAGATAGAGGGGAAAGACAAACAAACATTGAACAAATGCATCTCACAGTAAATTACTGAGGTTGTAGAAATTTCCTTGTGGCCCATCACCTCCCAAAACATTCAGGACAAGCATGGAGAATTGTTTCCAAAATGGTACATGAGACAGGACATCAGCATAGTGATGCCCCTGAGTACATGCTAACCTCTTTTTTTAATTAGAGATTGAACACAGGACATTACATAACCTAGGAGAGCACACCCTACTACTGAGGTACAGGCCCAGCACATACCCTAGCCAAGTCATTGTCAGCCAGTGAGTTGCAAACCCCTTGAAGTCAAACAACTCTTTTATAAGAGTCATCTCAGACCATTGGAAAACACAGATATTTATGTTACAATTATTTACAGTTATGAAGTGGCAATGAAAATAATTTTATGGCTGGAGGCCACCATAACACAAGGAACTGTATTAAAGGGCCACATCATTAAGAGGTTTGAGAACCATCTCTCTACCCTCTTCTCTATTAAAACTGCAACATGGATTCACTACAATAGCACCTTGCAAGGTCTTAGCATGTTTCTGGACCACAGTAGACGTTCATATTTTAGATATCAATGGTTCTTCTGTTAACATAAATAAAGATAAGAAACAGAAGCTAAATTTTTGTCTAATTCTCATGTCAGAGAAGCCTATTTGATTTCTATTATTTCATGGCAACTTTGACAGCCAAAGTTCTTGCAGTTGATAGTTGGACAGGTGAAACAATGCTCTCATACTTTCACAGTGATGTGACATGGCCGGGCTTCAGATGTCCTACTGCTCACTTCAAAGTCCTGGCAAAGTGACTGTCTCAATGAAATTATGGTGAGGATGGTCATAAAAAGGAAGTAAATGTTCTTTAATGGCTAATACAAGAGCCAATGGCTAGCTCACACCCATAATCCCAACACTCAAAAGGCTGAAGAAGGAAGCTCGCCATGTGGTCCAGCTCAGCATAGGCTACAGTGGAGAGCTCTAGGCTAGCCTGGGTTACACAGTGAGACTTCGCTTCAAAGAAACAAACAGACAGGCAGACACAAATACCTAAGACTACTGTTCTTCCTTATAGAATGAGTTCTAGGGTTTCTAATGTGTCTCTGGCTAAGACAGCAATGGCACCTACTGAGTGAGATCAGGAGAGCAGGAGTATGCGCTCTGTTTACTGTCTTTCTGGTGCCTAGAATGAGAGGAAGCTAATAAATAGTCAGTAATTGAATGAGCAAACCCTTGTTCTAGAAAAGCCTATGTCCATACTTCGTCTAAAATATCACGGCAATGCTCATTCTTTAAAAGAATGAGAAGAATCAATCTGCTGGTAAATAACTCTCGGGTTTTCCATAGACTCCAGAGGTCATGTGCACAAGAAACTGCTTCTTTATAACAAGAGACTATAACTGGTCCCCAAATCTTTATTTGTTTTTCTTTACCTTGCTCTATTTTACTAGACAATAAAGTGATAGCATGATTTATTATCCCATTTCTCGGTTCCTAAGGATCAGACCCTGCGGGTCCTAAGAATGCACCTTATTATCATTGATGTTGATGGTAACCCAGCTCCATACTCAGGCACAAAACACCCTTGCCTAGCAGAGTTGTTTCCCAAAAAATAAAATACAAGTGGGGAAAAGGGAGAAATATATTATGTGAAGGGATTATTTCATTCTGCCCTGAAGGAACGATGTGTCTGTACAACTCAGTGTCGTGCTCTGAAGGCGCCACCAACACGTCATTTTGTTAAAGATCCCTGTTTTTTGTTGTCATCATGTTCTACAGATTCTAAAGGAAGAAACACAGTTGAAGACAGTTTTTCTTTGATGCAATGGGGTGGACTAGATAAACTTGGTGGGTCCTTTTCTAGTTTATCATAGCATCTTTGCAATCACTTCATGTTAAAAAAAATTCCATGGAGCTACTGGGAAAACAAGCACCAAACATGCAAGCTAAGGCTGAGACATGGATGTCTTTTACAAGTGTAGTAGAAAATGAGGCATTTTCTTGGAAAGTGGTTTGTAGAGAAAACATAAAGGACCAAGGATTTCGGGACTGTGAGCCTATAGTTTTGAGTCTCTGCCATAAGAAAGAAGTCTATTGATGTCTGGGGAAGCTGAAAATGGTCATGGGAAATGGAAGTTCTATGGTTCATTTACTGCTATAAGGGATTCCATCAGATTTTCTGTAAGTTATTATAACTACATGTGAAAAATGTGAATGTTAAAATGGGATCTAATAGCAACTGCCCCAGACAGGATTTAAAGCTGTGTTAGATGGTTCATCATTTTAAAATGCAGATTAATATAATGACTTGCCAAAGGGCTTCTAGCCAATTAGAGAGTTTGTTGCAAGAAATTGTTATAAATCTCTGGGTTTGGTTTTGTTTCACAGTTTTCCTCTTTTGAGCAGTACAAGAAATTGCTGGGGTATATGTCACTATCACCAGAGCTGGTAAGTGAGAATATTTATTATACTTAAGTGTGTATGTTATTTCATAAGGCAAAATCCAGGGACAAAAACCCTTTTGATTCCCAAATCCCAGCTACTAAAATATGAATTTGAGTTATTCAATGTTCAGCTACTTGTTGAAAGCCATCTTCATAATAACTCACAATCTAGCTATTTAATAGCCCTAAGTGATGAATTTATGATAATAACTATATGTCTGGAAAGGCCTCTATGAGATGCGGTCAAGAATATAAAATAAAGACCACATTCTCCTTTGGAAACCAAAACATGCATTTGTTTACTTGCACACTGCATGCGTCTATTTATGCAAAAGTCAATATGCCTGAGATTATTTCCTACCAGGTCAGTCTCCCAGCTGTCGCAAAAGCTGTAGTAAACATAAGACTTCAAGACCCTTGGGATAAAGTCACTCTGTGGTCCGAGGCAGACTGAAGGGCCTTTTATTGGAATAACTGTAAACAACTCAGCCGGGGAGAATAGTGATCCTACAATGACACAGCTCGGGTATTTCAAAAAGCTCTCTTGGTGACTGGCCACTGCCCTGTGCTTTTTCTCCCTGACTGGTGACTTTTCTCCCTTTAAAAATGCGAGTTAAATTATATTGACCAAATGTGTGTGCACTGAGAGCCTCAGAGAGAGCAACAACATGAGCCTTCCCATCCAAATCTGCAAAAGAAAACAACACAACGCAGTGCACCATTGTTCTGTGTGGCAATGTACCTTCCAGCCTCTGGGGAAAACCCTATTTGGCTGATAAAACCTCAAAAATTCTAGTGGAAAAGCAACGCTCTTGCCTTCAGCTCTTTAATTATAGGTGTGTCTTCATGTACAGTGGTGTTACAGCTGCCTAAAGGACTGTGAGCCAAAGGCTTGCTTCAGAATGTTTACTCCAACAAACAGACTGTCAAAGAAACAGTATTTTTTTATCCCCTAAATTCTTACATGCCCACTCTCTAGAAAGGATCCCTTTCTAGACAAAAGCTCCTACTCCAAGCTCCTGATTACTCAGGGTAGCTGTAAGGCTTGCTCTCCTAGAAAGGAGCACTTGTGCCAGAAAGTTCAAATGGATATGGTTTTCTTTCTTTTAATTCCATGCCTGGTGTGGTAGCACACACCTTGCGTCCCATCACTCGGGAGGCAGAGGGAGGAAAATGGATCCTGTAAGTACAAGGACAACCCAGTCTACATATCTACATAGTGAGTTCCAGAGCAGCTAGAGATACACAGTGAGATCCTGTCTCGAAAACAATTGTGTGTATGTATGTATGTATGTGTACACGTATGTATGTATGTATGTATAATTTTTTCCTAGTATCTTTCCTAAAATCATTCTTAACTGTGGAAACATTCTAAGAAAAAGGCTTCCTAGAGGGATTAAATAAAATATGGCCTACAAAGGACTAGACAGCTGTTTCAGAGGTGGACAAGGGTACCACGTGAGAAACTGCAGGTCTCCTGACCTGAGATTTGAAATGAAAAGGTATCGGGTCACTCCATGTGCCATAAATGAACTCATGTAAACCATATACGGTCCTCTTCTTTTTCTTGGACTCATTTACTCCAGATCCTTTTATGGTACAGTGAGGCACTTAGCCATTAAATATGCCTGGAGCTCACATGAAAGCCAGGGAGACTGGAAACCCGACGGCAAAGGCATGTCTCTGCAAAAATCTAAGTAACATGATCTGCTGATATCTGATCAATTCTTTTGACAAGGGACTGCTGAACACTAGTTCTGACAGCAAATATAACTGGGCTTTATAGAGGGACAAAAGAGTGCATTGCTTGGAAGATTGCATACAGCAAGGGACGCAGACCAAACATCTGGGTTCTAGCTTTTCCAGTTTGGAGCTGGTTATTTTTCCCCCTTGCTTTTTGCACTCCATGATGGAAGTTTGAGATAAATGAGAAAATGCTTGGTCAGTTACCCTATACAAATTATGCTTAAAATTGTACTGAAGTGGGATAAATGGAAAGCATCATTAGTTTTCCTTCTCTCCTAGAATCTGTGTGCAACCCCACTCTTCTTCTTTTTCATGGGAAACAAGAGCAGTCAGGTTCAGAAAGACTTTGACCCTTGTAGAAAAACTTGGCATAACTGTCTCCATCTTACAGTGGAGGGGGCTGGCTTGTCTATACTTCTGTGATCGGCCTGCAGCCCAGCAGCACAGATGGTACGATGGTACCCATGAGAAAGCAGTGCTTCTCCCCTGACCACTGTCTCCGTGGCTCTGACTTGCAGGTGGGGTGTGGGCTGGATTTCAGCCCTCTCTATGCCCCTGGCCCTCAATCAACCCCCTCCTCTACTTTAAGGGTACAGAACATTTCTTACTCCCATCTCTCTCCCAGTCTCTTATTTTGAAGTTATTAGAGACACCAAGTAAAGACCATTCGAAGCCAGGCATGGCACATGCTTGTAATCCCAGCACAAGGGAGGCTGAGGCAGGAGGATCACTGTGAGAGTTCAAGGCCAACCATATAAAGGCCTTGTCTCGAAAACTAAAATGAATGAATGAAGTAAATAGAAGAAAAGCTCCATTTTCCATGAGTTTTTATTCCTTTCCTAGTTAGACATAAAACTGTCTTTCCCATAGTTAATTCAGCAGCAAGGAATTTTGGAGGGTGAAGTTTTTGCTTTTCTGGTGTGTGTGTGTGTGTGTGTGTGTGTGTGTGTGTGTGTGCACGCGCGTGCGCGGGAGCGTGTGTCTGCATGAACATGTGTCTATGTGTGAGTGTGTGGATGTGCATGTATGTATTAAATTATTGTTGTGATTACTTCTAATGTACATTTTCTAGAAACTTTTCATGTTCTTTGTAGAAGAAAATTGTATAAAATTGTTAATTCCTATTGCTAGTTTTTTGCTTGTTTGCTTGTTTGTTTTGTTTTGCTTTGTTTTGTTTTGTTTTGTTTTGAGACCCGGTCTCTCTATGTAATCCTGGATATCCTAGAAGTCATTGTGTAGAACCAGGCTGGCCTCAGACTCAGAGATCTGCCCTCCTCTGCCTCCTGAGTGCTGGAATGAGGC
The DNA here is from genome assembly GCF_964271855.1 of Acomys minous. NCBI lineage: Eukaryota > Metazoa > Chordata > Mammalia > Rodentia > Muridae > Acomys > Acomys minous. Next base: position 58,574,874 of record NC_140489.1, read on the forward strand.
TTCTAGTGCTGAAACTCAACCCATGGAAAAAAAAGAATCTGACAGGCAATCTTCCTTTGATAAATGCTCTGGACGTCAGTGATGCCCTCCAGAACAAGCCAGCCACTTCTAATCACAGCTTTTATTACTCATCTTTTAGGTGCAAAATTAGATCAGTTACTCCTTCAAAAACAGAAGACAGCTGGGATCTAGCTCCGTAGAGCTATGCCTGCTGTGTAAAAGGCCCTGGCCGTGATCCGCAGTGTTAGGGAGAAAAGCAAAATAAGACAGAGACTGGATGAAAATAGTATTGCTTGTTAATAATCTTGAGTAGTGGCTCTCCAAACATGACTGTGCATCTGAATGGTTCCGGTTATGTACCTGGAAGGTGGCTTCTAATAAACATTTTATTTGACATTCTAATCAATAAATGCATTTAAGCAGATATATAAAGTGGAGCTCTTCCTTTACAATTTGAGCTCTTTTGTCATATACATGAGGGTGTTTTAGGATCCCCCTTTAGCCAGTCGAACAGCCTCCCCTTTTGTTAAAGGGAAGCATCACTATTGATAGGACTTTGACATTTTATTTTGAAAACATTAGTATGTTGCTTGTGGCTTCTCTAATTCCTTCTCCAAGAAGTGTCAGCATCTAATCAGGAAGTCAAACTTTTTAGTCATGGTAGATGCTGCTCTTTGGGGAAAGGGTCCTTCTTTCTCATCTTTACTTCAGCTTGACTGTATAATGAATAGGATATTTAATCCAACATGCATGATCAGCTGTTTTAAACCATAGGTTGACTTATTTTTCTAGACATTTGCCATTGCTGGATTCGGATCTGGACTAACAGAAGCCATTGTGGTTAACCCTTTCGAGGTGGTAAAAGTTGGTTTGCAGGTCAATCAGAACACATTCACAGAGGTAAGCTTTCAGCTTTTTCATATCAGGGAAATATAAAAAAAAATTGTGTGTGTGTGTGTGTGTGTGTGTCCATATGTAAAATTATGAACCCAAACCCCATGTACTTATAAAGCTACAGAAAAATACTCTTTAAAAAGTAGAATAAGAAAAAGTCATATATCTTCCACAAGGTGTCAAAATGCATCAAGATATGATAGATAAACAATTTTATTTTAGAGTGCTAATGAACGTTAAAGTGACTTGCTGGGGTCTTCCCCAAAACTTCTATTTCACGCTGCGTGAGAAGAAGCTGTTGCAAACCCACGGAGGTGATGGCATCATTGTACTTTGAGAAAGATGAAGTCATTCTTTTTTTAAAATTACCTCACTCCTTTCCCCCACTCCACCCATTACCCTCCCCAAAAGATTCTGATAATCTGTCAAAACTGTCTTTGGGTTAAAGCTGAATGAGCAAGATGCGGAGCCTGTATAGTAGACGTCACCACTTGGACAATGACGGGTCTTGACCTCTAACCACTGACACACAGTGTTCCATGTAGACAGCTTCGCTTGGGGTGTGCTGCCTTCACTCCCTTCTGGTTGCCTAATAGTTCCCTTCACACTGCCAAATCCAACTGTTCCTCATGTATTCTTTCGGATTCTAAACACAAGGCATGGGGGAAACATGGGGATTAACATTCCAGGTCCCTTCCTAGTGTTTTAAGTCCATAAGTGGGGAGCATGTGGTGTAAATTGGACTGGGGTATCTGCTGATCTGAATTTTTTTTTCTACAGAAAAAAAATCCCTTGCCTACTACTTAAGCAGCTGGTAATGGGTGGAGACCCCTTCATCCCCAGCCCACTTCCTGCCTGCTGATACTGCCTGAGGCTTCCCTGACAGCTTCTTGGGCAGGGGTTTGAGAGAAAGGGGGCCCTACTCACCTGTCACTGCCAAGTCCTGGAGGAAGGGAGGTTGGGAAAGGGTAGGGCTGCTGTAACAGATGGTATCTGCTCAGATGAACTCAACCTAAATTTAAAGAGGTTTTGTCTTCTGTTGTTTGTTTGTTTCAAACGGTTTCTGAACATCAGAAAGGGCTGAAAAAAATCTCTCTATACCGCTAGCCTTTTTGTTTATGTTCCGTCGCCCAGTCTTTATAGCTTATGAGAAAGTGAAGGTGAGGAATAGGAATAGAAAAAGAAGGAAAATGGTGTTTTTCAAGTGCCCCATCAACATGCAGCATCTAAAACAGTTCCTATGAATTCTGCCGAAGAAAAACTAGTTTATTAGGGTAGGAAAATTACCAGCAAGAAGACATTTTTGGAGATCACCACTCACGGCTTCCTTGAGCCCATGGGGAAGGTTGCCTTAGAGCACCAGTGGGAAGCCAAGGAGCAAACAGGTGTTCAGCTGCAGGCCTTTGTCCAGGCAGCGTGTGACTAGAGAAGCAAGAAGGGGACAGAGGACCAAGGATCACACACTAGCATGAAAACAAGGAGTGCTCACAGCACTGTGTTTATTCCTAATGCTCTTTTTATCTCTCCAGCTCCCAAGAACATCCTACACTGAGCCCAAGTAAGAACTCAGGCTGCATATGCCAGTGCTTTGCGAGAGCATGACAAACCCCATGCCCGTTCAACACAAAGCTCTCTGCATACACACTCCCGGTCCTTCTGCACGAGTGGGATCTAACCTATTTACATATTTCTGTCATTTTTTAAAACTGAAGCATAGAGGGAGCTCGCTTGGAGTCGTTTTTTGGGTTTTGTTTTTGTTTTTATTTTTTGTTTTTTGGGTTTTTTTTTTTTTTGCAGAATTCACCGAACTGAACCTTGTCTTGTATTTACTTAGACCAACATTTATTTGCGGCATTATAAAATATTTAATAAATATCAACAGATCAGGATTGAGTAAAGTAATGATCATATCAATTATATATTTATAATATGTATGTATATATATATATATCAGCATTTATTCACAGTAACTCATAATTCTGTAGGTGAACTAAGATTTAATTCTGACGTGGTACTTTTTAGGCAGTCTAAGACAAATTGAAAAAGTAGTTAACAGTGAGTGGTGATCAAGCATGTAATAATTGGACTATGCCTAATGTTATAAATGGATGAAACCTTCTAGAAGCCATGAGCTGTCCATAGGTCCTCAATTAGAGGTTAGGACGCAGAAACCTCCTCCTGCTCCATGCTAGAATGCTGCCTGCCTTGATCATGTGCAGGCAACCGCAGCTGCTGTGAGTTCATGAGTGTGGCAGTCTTATCACGTCCAGACAACAATTTTGTGCCTGTTCTCCCAAACCTCTGGCTCTTAAAATCTTTCCGTCCTGTTTTCCGCGATGGTCTTTGATCCTTGAGAGGTGACATACTATAGATGCCCTGTTTGTGGCTAAGCATTATTCCACTGAGAGCTACACTCTGAGTTTCCATCAACTGTGAGTTTCTTCCTAAGCCACAGTCTACACAGGGAAACTTCTCTGATGAAGTCTGTGAACTGCATTCTACAAGTATTAGTAGGTTCACTCCTTGGGCCAGTGAGCTCCCAAACCGTAGATCCTTAGCCAGATTGACAGTGGCGGGTCTGGGTTTCCTCCTGTGGCACAGGCCTCAAATCTGATCAGAAAGTGGTTGGTTACATAATATTTATGCCATTGTATTTTAAAATATGTATGAACCAGCTGCGGCTTGTTGAACACACTGCTCGTTTCACCATTTCATCCTGAATACTGACTGGCAGTTTTTTTTTTTTTAATTTGCTGTTTACTTTTTATAGGTTTTTATACATTCTGGCTATTAGTCTGTATGAAGTATATCTAGAAAGGATTCCCCCTCCCCATCTTTTAGGTGTTTTTTTGTTCTCTGCTGATAGTTTCATTTGCTATGCAGAAACCTCTAGTTTCACGTATTCTCATTCATTGATTCTTGGAACTATTTTATATTTTGAGAGTTTTATGCAGAAAGTTATTGAATGTACCTACACAACTTCAAGGATATTCCCTGTATTTTCCTACAGCAGTGTCAGAGTTTAAAGTTTTAAATTAAACTCTTTTTTAAAAATATTTTTGTAATTTTCTAAAATTTATTTTTAATTATAAATTCACTTTAAATCCCCCCTCCTTCCTTTCCACCCTGCCCCTCCCTCCCACCCTCTCCCCCTACTCCCCCTTCCCTTCTCAGAAAAGGGGAGCCCCCCCCAACCCACCCCAGCACATCAAGTCACTTCAGGACTGAGCTCATCCTCATCCACTGAGGCTAGGCAAGGCAGCCCAGTCAGGGCGAAGTGATCGAAAGCAGGCAGCGTGTCATAGACAGCACCTGCTCAACTTTCTAGAGGACCCACATGATGATCAAACTGCCCATCGGTTACATAAGTGTAGGTGGTCTAGGCCCAGTCCATGTATGCTCTTTGGTGGGTGCTTCCATCTCTGTAAAGCCCCTGTGGGTCTAGGTTAGGTGACTCTGTTGGTCTTCTTGTGGTATTCTTGTCCCTTCTGGGTCTTTCTATCCTTCACACACACACACACACACACACACACACACACACACACACACACACACACACACACACACATACACTTCCACAGGACTCCCAGGATCCACTTAATGCTTGGCTGTGGGTCTCAGCATCTGATTCAATCAGCTGTTGGGCGGGGCCTCTCAGAGGACACTTATGCTAGGCTCCTGTCTGTAAACATTGCCTCAATCTCTATCTTTATCTCTGCATAACTTGTAGGCAGGGTAAATATTGGGTTGAACGTTTTGTGGATGGATTGGTGCTCCCCTCTCAGCACTATAAGTTCTGCCTGCCTAAAAGGAGGCCTCCTCAGTATCCATGCCTCCCGTTGCTAGGAGGCTCAGTTAGAGACATCCCCATATTCTCCCTGTATCCTACCCTGTCGCAGGTTTCCAGATTGTCTCAGTGATGCCCCTGCCCTCAGTATCCCTTTGCTCTCCAATCCTCTCATGTCCTCTCCCCACTCTCCCCATATTTGATCCCCTCTTCTTTTTCTTGCCCACACCCTCTCCTACCAGTTCCCTCTCTGCGTCTACTTCCACTGTCTATTCCATTTCTCCATCTGAGTGCTAACCAAGGAGGGCCTCCCTTGGGTTATTGTAGTGTGGTTATCCCATAATATATGGCTAAATATCTGCTTATAACTGAGTAAGTCTTTCTGAGTCTGGGTTACCTCACTCAGAATGACCTTTTCGAGTTCCATCCATTTGCCTACAAGTTTCATGATTTTCTTGTTTTTAATAGCTGAGTAGTATTCTATTGTGTAAATGTATCATATTTTCTTTATTCATTCTTCAGTTGAGGGACATATAGGTTGTTGCCAGTTTCTGTCTATTATGAATAAAACTGATAAGACCATAATTGAGCAAGTTGTATGGTGGAGCATCTTTTGGGTATATGCTCAAAAGTGGTACAGATGGGTCTTGAGGTTGTATTATTTCCTATTTTCTGAGAAAGCACCAAATAGATTTCCAAAGTATTTATACAAGTTTGCCTTCCCACAAGCAATGGAGAAGTGTTTCCCTTTCTCCACATCCTTGCCAGCATGTGCTGTCACTTGAGTTTTATATCATAGCAATTCTGATGGATGAGGGATGGGATCTCAGAGTCATTTTGATTGGCATTTTCTTGATGACTAAGGATACTGAGCATTTTTTTAAATGCTTATCAGACATTAGAGATTCCTCTGTTGAGAGTTCTCTGTTTAGCTCAGTACCCCATTTTTAATTCAATTATTTGGTTTGTTGGTGTTTAATTTCTTGAGGTCTTTATATATTTTGAATATTAGCCTTCTATAAGATGTAGGGTTGGTGAAGATCGTTTCTCAGTCTGTAGGCTGTCATTTTGTTCTGTTGTTCTTGGCCTTACAGAATATTTTCAGTTTCATGAGGTCTCATTTATTAATTGTTGATCTTAGTTCCTGAGCTGTTGGTGCTCTGTTCAGGAAGCTGTCTCCTGTGCCAGTGAGTTCAAAGTTGTTTCCCACTTTCTCTTCTAATAGATTTAGTGTTTCTTGGTTTATGTTGAGGTCTTTGATCAACTTGGACTTGAGTTTTGTGCAGGGTGATAAATACAGATCTGTTTGCATATTTCTACATATAGACATCAGTTGGACCAACATCATTTGTTGAAGATGCTGTCTTTGCCCCCCATTGTATGGTTTTGGCTTCTTCATCAAATATCAAGTGTTTTTAAGTGTGTGGATTTATTTCTGGGTCTTCAGTTTGATCCCATTGATTGACCAGTCTGTTTGTACGCCACAACACCATGCAGTTTTTACTACTACTTCTCTGTAGTACAGTTTGAGATCAGGGATGGTGATACCTCAGAAGTTCTTTTATTGTACAGAATTATTTTAGCTGTTCTGGGGTTTTTTATTTTTCCATATGAAATTGAGAATTCCTCTTTCCAGGTGTGTAAATAATTGTGTTAGAATTTTGATGAGAATTGCATTGAATCTGCAGATCGCTTTTGGTGAGATGGCATTTTTACCATGAGCACAAGAGATCTATCTTCTGATATCTTCTTCAATTTCTTTCTTCAGAGGCTTGAAGTTCTTATCATACAAGTAAACTCTTTTGTTTTGTTTTGAAACACTTTTGTTTTATTTTATGCGTATAGGGGCTTTGCCTGCATAAGTTTGTGCACCATACGCAAGATTGGTGCTGGCAAAGGCTAACACCATTTGCTGATGTGCTGTCTTTTTCCAGCATATGTTATTGAGTCCTTGTCAATATTAGGTGGCCATAGCTGTGTGAATTTATTTCTTATTCATCTATTCTACTGTAGTGCTCTACCTACCTGATTATATGTTGGTATCATGCTTCTTTGTTACTATATCTCTGTAGTATGTTTTGAGGAATCCTTATCCACTATTGGTGGGTGTATAAGCTGGTATAACCACAATAGAAATCAGTGTGGCAGATCCTCAAAAAAATTAAAAATAGAGCTACTGTATGACCCAGTGTATCACTCCTGAGCATATACATGAAAGACTCTCTAACCCACCACACACATACTTGCACATCCATGTTTGTCTCTTGTATTATTCACAATAGAACCAACCTAGATGTCTATCCTGAAAAGAATAATTATGAAAATGTGGCATGTATACACAATGGGGTTTGTCCAGAGTGACATATATCATGCACAGATTTATTATGGCTGCCTCTATACATCCCTGCAATTTTCACTATTATTATTATTATTATTATTATTATTATTATTATTATTATTATTAGCTTTTAGCTATCACAAGCTTTTCTTGAGGCTCAATTGTTTATTTTTGTTATGAAGCACTTTAATATTATACAAATATTCCATAATATTATGCCACTCACATGTGAACATATAATGTGTTTTTGAGTTTTAACAATTGTGAATAAAGTTCTCAAGACAAATTGTGTTTTAAAAAACCAAAATTATGGAATTTTCAACAAAATGAATGGATTTAGAGAGAAGTCTCAAAGACAAAAAGCTCATTTTCCCCCCATACATAAATGCTAAAATATAATGCTTGCAAATAGAGGTATAAACTTAAAAACTAGGCAGAAGACCACAAGAAGGGAATGAAGTAGTTTAATGGGGAGGAGAGAAGTTTCATGTCACATGAAAGTGCAAAGGCTGGGAGGATACAGTAGAGGACAGGGGATGGGAAAGGAAGGAACAAAGAAGTTTGTTTTTAAAAATAATGAAATACAATTGAGGATGGGGCATTTCAGGGTGAGGTAGAAACCTAGTGCAATGGAAACTTCATGAAATCTACCAGAATGACCCTAGTAAAGACTCCTAGTAGGGACTGGAGGGATGGCTCAGAGGTTAAGAACACTGACTGATCTTCCAGAGCTTCTGAGTTCAATTCCCAGCAACCACATGGTGGCTCACAACCATCTATAATGAGATCTAATGGCCTCTTCTATCATACAGGCAGAACACTGTATACATAATAAAAAAAATGAATCTTAAAAAAAAAGACTCCTAGGAATAGGGGACATGGAGCTTAAACCCGCCATCGTCTGTAATCAGACAAGGCCTCAAGTGGAAGGATTGGGACACCAACCCAGCCACAAAACCTTCAACCTACAATGTGTCCTTCCTGCAGAGTGCAACTGGTGAGAGCAGATGCAGAGTCCCAGAGCCAAACATTAGGCAGAATTTGGGGAGTCCTGCTGAGGAAGAAGAAAGGATCAGAGGAACCAAGGGGGTCAGGGACATGACAAGAACATGGCCCGCAGAATCAACTGGCCAGTACCTATCTGGCCTCGCAGACATCAGGGAGCCTATAGGGGTCTGACCTAGTCCCTCTGTATATATGGTATGGGTGAATAGCTTGGTGTCCTTGTGGTAATCTTAACAGTGGGAGCAGGAGCTGGGCTTTCTCCAACTCTTTTGCCTGCTTGTGGGACCCTGTCCCTCCTACTGGGTTGCCTTGTCCAGCCTTGCTATGTTGGTATGTACCTGGTCTTAATGTAGCCTGTTAGGCCTTGTTTGGTCAATATCCTTGGGAGGCCTGATCCTTTCTGAGGGGAGGTGGAGGGGGTGGATCTGGGGGAGAGGGGAGGGAGGGGCAACTGCAGAGTCAGGATGTAATGCATGAGGGAAGAAGAAAAATAAAACAAAATAAAAATAATAATGAAATCTAATTTTCTGTAACTAATAATTTTTAATTGTCTGAGTATAAAATGATGAATACTTTTCATAAAATATGCAAAAAGTATATCTTTCTGTACATAACGGAAGTATATAAAAGCACAAACAGTAATTGACCGTCAGTGTTGGCTCAATAGAAATATAATTTGAGCCACATTCCCAAGTACCACGATGAAAAAAAGTGAAGAGAACCAGGTGAATTTAACTTAATAACATATTTTACTTAGCCCAGCATATCCAAAGTATTTTTAGGAAATTATCTTTTTAGATTAACTTTAGAATTTAGATTAATAGACAACAACAACAACAACAACAAAATCCACCTTTCTATCTGAATGCCTTCCTTATTGTCAACATCACCCACCAGAGTAACGCATTTATTACAGTTGATAAGCCTATATCGACATGTTACCACCCAAAGTGTGACGCTTACAGTAGGGCTCATCCTTGGCGTTGTATATTCTATATGTTTAGATAAATTTGTGAGATGCATTTACCATAAAAAGATGAGACTAAGGATTGAGAGAGGTGACTCACTGGGTAAAGAGCTTGTTGCACTGACTTTAGATTCCCCAAACCCACATAAGGCCAGGCATAATAGCACAAATGTGTAATTCCGGTACCCCTGTGGTGAGATGGGATGCAAAGACCATGGGTAGATTGGCATGTGAGGCAGTGGCAAAAGGAACCCTGTTAATCAAGGTGTAAGGTGAGAAATGACACCTAAGCTTATTCTCTCACCTCCACACATGTGCCATAGCTTATACATATCCACACACATGACTGTGCACTCATAAACACACGTACACAGTCATAAATCATAAAACACATAGCTACAAATAACAATTTAATGAGATGTGTCTTTGTTAACTGTCTTATTGCTTTGAAGAGACTCCATGACCAAGGGAATTTATAGAACAAAGCATTTAACTGGGGACTTGCTTACCAATTCAGAAAATTAGCCCCTTATCGTCATGACAGAGAGCATAGTGGCTGTAATGGTACTGGATGAGTAGCTGAGAGCTTTATATCCTAATCTTCAGGCATCGGGGGGAGAGGCTGGTGTCAGCTTTGGAAACCTCAAAGCCCACTCCCAGTGACACACTTTCTCCACAAGGCCACATATACTCCAACAAGGACACACCTCCTAATCCTTCCCAAGCAGTTCCATGCCCTGGTGACTAAGAATTCAAATATGAGTATAGGGATCATTCTCATTGAAACCACCACAATGCAGAATGCTTTCACTACCTGAGAGTCCTCTGTGCTCTGTATGTCCACTTGTCCCTCTCTCCTAATACCTGAGAACTATTGGGGTTTTTTCCCACTTTTTCATTTCAACATTCACTATTTTTACATCAACTTAATCAGTGTAAAAGCAATATAATATTATCTCCTTACTAAAATTTTAAAACTTCCATATTTTCTGCTTGGATATCTCAACTAGGGTGTATCAAATAGTCAATGACCATGTGTATGTAGTTGCTTCCACACAAACCAGTGAATGTCTGACTAAATCACTGTGAACTAACAAGTTGGCTTTAAAGAGGAGGCTGAAACGGGGCAATTAAAGCTAAATATTTTAAGCCAGGGGGTTTTATAAATAATTGGAAGTTTTGATATGTGTTCACATATTCTCTGTGAATACTTGCTTTTAAAAGAAGTTACCTGCTCACTGTAGAAAATTTAGAAAATATTTTTTAAAACATAAGAAAATATGTAATTCCAAAGAAATGCTTACAATGGCTCTGCCAAGGTCAAGGCCCACCTTTGGGAAACTCTGCTGCTGACTGGGTAGGAATGACTTGCTGGCACACCTTGGGGCTCAACCTTGCATGATTCAGAATTCATGACTTCATTTATAGTAAGAATACCCATTTTTTCCTGCTCTCATTTCAACAACGTTTAAACCTTATGAGAAAATTGTGGCAGAATGAATATAATCAGAGTTGTCTAGAACAGGAAACCAGTTAGAAAGAAGGCAAAGCTAGGCCACAGATTGGGGCACAGATTAACGCTCCAACTATGCTTTGCATCATTTCCTGAAAGGGTAGCCTTGAGCATGCTACTTGTAGTTCCCTCACTGGCAAGATGGTGATGGTCAGTCCATCTTTCTTGTAGCAAGGCATTTCTGTGTAGAGGTTAGAAGCACACCCTGGAGAGACTTCCTGGTCATTAATACCTGGTGCCCTCATATTTCCAACTCTTCAGGTACACAAGAATATTAAAATGTCCGTGATGGTGCACTGAGGTTCAATTATGCATGTGTATTTTATTAATTGTGTGTGATATATGAAGCTGCTGATGAAATGTTTGTATAATGAGCCTTTAATAAGCCTTATAGATATTATAGGATGCTTTTTGTGAGCATTGAAATGTGGTTATGTACAGAGAGGTCTTCACATAAGCCTGGCAAATAGCAGGCACTAAGTCAATAACTATTTGTGGGTATGACTTGATCATATAAACCCTTTAGTTCAAGAAGAGATATATTTATCTTGAAATATTGCACCTATTAATATGAGCAGCTTCCTTGAGTCACCAGAACAAAAGCAGCTTACTTAATGATAGCCAGTCTTCTCCTTGCCCATTTTAGGTCATTCTCAAGTAAAACTACCACCAACTCAGACTGAATTCTTCTTATTACATCACTTTACTTTTACTTTGCTTACAACTGATAAATAAATGAACAGATTTGTGGGCTACAGTGTTCTGATTCTATGGTTCTCTCATATCATAATCAGATCAGAAAGTTACAGACTATTCATGAACTCATATGTTTATTGTTTATTATTATAAGAACATTCAGAATATTCCGTAACAATTTTGAAATATTGAAGACAATATTGTTCACCATTGCCATCTGACTATTAAACAGATCACTAGAATTTATTCCTACTATCTAACTGTAGCATGCAAGTTTTTTAATTAAAAATAGAGCTATCATTTTATTCAACTGTCCTAAAGACTATATCCAAAGAAAATGAAGCTTGGTATAGCAGTGCATGCCTTTAACCCCATCACTCAAGAGGCAGATGGTGAATGTCTATGAGTTCAAGGCTAGCCTTGTCTACATAGCAAGTTCTAGTCCAGCCAAGGCTGTATAGTGAGGCCCTGTTGGAAAGAAAGAAAGAAAGAAAGAAAAAAAGAAAAGGGATGAAGGAAGGGAAAGAATGATACAGAAATCAGTAGGCCAAAGAAATATCCTCACTCCCATATCAATTGCAGCATTTTTCACAATAATCAGAATATGTAATTGACCTTGGTGCCCATTGACCAATGAATGGTGAAGAAATAAGTACATTATACACACATGTGCAGAATAGAATGCTATTCAGACACAGGAAGGATGAAATTCCATCTTTTGTGGTAATATGGATGGACCTGCAGGACATCATGTTAAGGGAGAGAAGTCAGACACGAATAGACACACGTCATATGATCTTAATTGTGTGTGAACTCTGACAAAGTTTGAACCCATAGAAATAGAGAGTAGTAGAGCGCTTACCAGAACCTGGGGACTGGAGAATAAGAGAAAAAAGAGGGTTGGTGAGCCTAAACCTTTATCCCAGCAAGAGCAGCCTGCTTTGAAACAGGCCTAAGTTCCAATGCAGTCCACTGTCATGCAAGTAGTAACTAGCGGGCTATTGGCTGTGAACTGCAGCAGAAATTAGAGGTGAAACTAGAAACACCTGAGGCCACTTTAAGAAGAAGTCTTTTTCTGCAACAGTTGTACGGTATAAACATGGATTCTTCATCAGGTCTGTTCACTTCAGACAGCGGGTTCCCAGAAGGATGAGTCCATTTTCAGGCAGTCGCAGCTACAGTTGTGGAAGAGCAATGCAAGCATGAGCTACATGCAGCATGACCAGCGGGCTCCACACCTATCAGGAAAGCAGAATGGGTCGCCCCCATGGAGGCTTCCTCTGCAGCCAGATGGCTCCTGTCCTGCCAACTGTGTGTGAATGTCTCAGGCATCCTGTCTGTGCACCTCGCTGCCCTCACGTCTGGGATATGAACTGCCATGGAATCCAACACAGGTTGTTTTGAATTCTCTTATTTCCTCAGCCTGAGGTGCTAAGTCAGTGTGATCTTGTAAATAAGAAGTTTTCCAAGAAGTTCCAACAGCTGCGATGGAAGGGAGCCTAAGAACACAGCAGTCTATGCTACATTTACTACTACATTTGGCTTATCATAGGCATGGGTAGACTGCCACAGCCCCTGCTGCACAAAGCACAGTCTAGGAAGGAGGTGTGAGACATTAGGTGGGTGGTGGCCCTCAAGCCATGGTGGGAGGCATCCCTGACAGAGGAGGGACAGAGCCCTCTGAAACATGGGGTCCATGGCAAAGGCTGAGGTCCAAGGGCTGGCTGAATGAAAGCAAACCCTCCATGTTTAATGATCCTGGCAGCTCGGTGAGAGGAGCCACAGGGATGGGGCCCCTAGGGCAATTCCCATCAGACCCTCTCAGGCATGGCAGGTCCTGTGCTGATTCTAACTGCTCCAGTTGTGTTCCCTGTGGTCTAGCAGAGTCTGTAGCCAGTCAGAAATATGTTACCCACAAAATATGCCTTCCCACCTGGTTTAACCATAAACTATTCGAGAAATGTAACGGAAATTGTGGTTACTTTGGTTCCTAATACAGACATCACATCCTTAGAACTTATGTATAAAACTTTTCAATAGGTGTGCTTCTCTTCCTTTGGTTTCTTAATTACCACCATGTCGTTTAAAGACCATAATCCCTGCCACACTTCCGTCACCTCCAACACCAGAACCTTGGCCAGCATCTTAAAATTTGCAGCAAGTAAAGAAAACTGGTCTCTAATTTAAATACACTTGACCTTCTGTGGGGAGAAAAGTAAGCACAGCTTTGTCATGCTCCGGTTTGGTTCAGTGGGTGTAAAAACATGTTCAGATAAAATCGAGATAGACCCAAATTTCCCCCTGTCCTTCAAACTAAACCCAAGTAAAAAGTTGTTCTCATTTGTAATCTCTTTGGCTTAGGACTAAGCTTGCCAGTGGATTTCTGTGTTGGGGGTGGTTGGTTCATCCAGTGTTGCCAGAAATATGGCTTTGTAGCTTGTTCCTGCTGTGTCTTTCTGTTCTCTACCCGGATGCATTGCTTTTTGTCTGTGTAGTTCTAAGAATTAGAAGCCCCCTATCACTTGTGCTAAGCTGAGTGGTGTTTGGCATGCTTTCTGCTAGCCTGGAAAATTTGACTTTTTCCCCAGGAGCAAAATCCTGTATGAATTGTTTCCCAGTTTTTCTCTCTGCTTTGAAATCTACTTCAAAGTTATTATTTGGCTAAAGGGTTATTTTCCTTCCCTTGGGGTCTATAGGATTTGCCTCTGATGTGTGGCTGGGACACAGGTTGTTCTTTTCCTTGGTCATTGTTGTCTACATTACACAAAAGCATAATCATTCTCACCCCTAAATATTAAACTAAACCTGTAGAAAATTGAAAAGACCTGTCTTGCTCCTATTTGGTCTTTAAAGATGTTTAATCTAGGAAAGGAATAGTCTCCAACATACTTGCTCTGTAATCATAATTTTAAGTCTTGATAAACAGATAGCAAATAGATAATTGATGGTGAATCTTTAAAGAACAAATTTTTTTAATTAGTTCAGGATTTGCTTGTGGTTTTAGATAATACCATTAAATATAGTTCTGCACACTTTAGTCTGGAAGCTTAATAATCGACCAGAGACCAATTAGATCATATGTAATACTTTCTCTGTAGATAAGCAACAAATACTTTATTAAACTTAAATACATTAGGGTCAATATAGGTAGATGTGTTTCACAGTGGCTCTTTCAAGAAAGAAAATGAAAAGTCAGTTGACATAAGGATGAGTTTGTGGCTGTGTTTACAAAGTGTGAGAAGCCAGTGACAAGGGAATGGCCAATGGTCATGATGACGTGTCAGGTTCAGACTCTTCTTGAGTTACCATAGGAGGCCCTGGCTGGTGACTATTCCGTACTCTGTTGCTCTTTCCAGTCTGTGATGCTTGTGGGCAGAACCGAGAGCTGTGCCTGTGCATTTGCTCCCGTATTTATCTTTCAACAAAGCCAAAAGCAGCAGCCAAGTAGCCTCTCTGTTATCATTCACAGAAAGTAGACTTGATTCTTCCACTTGGCTGATCCAGGAACCCTAGGTTTTTGCTTTCAAAAACCAAGACTTTGAAGTAATGATAATGGCTCCCATTTATAGAACATCTACATGCCAGACACTGAAAGACAACTTACATTTTTCCCATTTACTTAATATTGAAAATGTGTTATGTACAGTTATAAACTACTAAAGTTAGTAATATATATATATATCATAAATCAAATAATAACAAGAGAAGGAAAAGTGCTGGCTTCTCCCACCATTTCTCTCTCCTCTTACCCTGCTGGTTGCCCTGTAAACTTACCTACTTTTTCCTACACTTGTTCGACATTTTGGATCCTCCCAGTATCTCTGTAAGGCTGAGGTTTGTTCCTATCTTGTAAATACGTAAAGTAAGGCCTCTCTTGTTAGTAACTCTAAGGGACTGACCATTAACGAGAGCATCACTTTTTAGCCAGCCGTGTCGCTTCTGTTGGAATAAAGAAGCTGGGATGATCAAGAAGCACAAAGGAAAATCCATGGAGAGTGCATCTGAAGCTCCCACAAAGTGAAGCTCCCATGCCCGCCCTCCCCAACACACACACACCCATGCCTGTGCCCCCCCACCCCCCGACACACACACACACCCCGCTGTGCCTCCCAGCAGTAGTCTCTGTGGCTACAGCATTGTTGGCTTCCTTCATAATCTTCCAACAACACAGGGATGAACAGTGTCCCCATTACCCCCCTATGAGTGATTATGGGACATGAGCTTGGTGCTGACATAGATTTGTGGCTCAGCACTGGGGAGGGGTTGCTGACATCAGATTGTCCTCCATACACAGAGTACTTAAGAGATCTATGTCAGGGCTGAAGAGATGGATCAGTGGCCAGGAGCACGGGCTGTTCTTACCTGCGTTCAGTCCCCAGCTCCCATGAGGCAGCTCAGAACCATCCATACTTCCAGCTCCAAGGGATGCAGCATCCTCTTCTGACCTCTGTGGGCACCAGGCACACATGCGGTACATATATATACACGGAAGCAGTCAAAATACCCATACAAATAAAATATAAATAAACATTAAAAAAAGAGAGGCTAAAGAAAGCCCAAGACAAAATGGCATTCTATTGGGCTTATCTTTTTTGTTCATAACCATGCCCTCTTAAAATAATAGGTTAATCAATGAAGTATCAAGGCTAAGATAAATGTGTATTTTTAAGCCCCCAATCCTTTTTTCACTTCTACCTTATTCTTATATGAAAGGAAAGATTTTTGTTCCTTTTTTTCTTCTTTCAAATTTATGAAAATGCTTCAAGACCTGATTTGAGTAATGAAAAGTGTAGATGATTGTCTATCTCCTGAAGAGCTAGCATATTTTCCTACCTGCATGCGGCAACTGGGTTTCCCTTGCACAAAGAGGTATTCTTCCCAGAGTCCACTTACAGAGCCCCCAATCCACTGGACAGAGCCTCATCCAGTTTGCCTTCCAGCCACATGATGCTGCACAGAGCAACAGCTGCATACACTGAGCATTAAGATGCAGCACCATTCGTCCCGCCCTCTGAAGCAGATGAAGGAACACAGGTGTGCTACCTACCCTCTGACAGTGTGCTCAGAGCTCCTCCTTGGCCTTAGAGATGGAGGAATCTATTTGCAACATGTGCCTGTACTACTGGCCACACCCTGCTAGCTATTTACCAGGGAATAATGCCTAAAACATCGGTCTGTGATCTCACAAGCTGATCAGAGCCAACTCTGGTCAGTAGTTAGATGGAACAACTCCAGGAAAACTAGCTCAGGCTGCCATAAATGATCTTTGTGATTTGTTGGTAGTGCTGGGCTCTCAAAGAGTAAAGGATCGGTGCCCCAGTGGTACCTGGAAGCGTGATTTATGCAAAAGATTATTTTCTAACTTGTGTGTGTTCTTTGAACTTTTAAATTTTATGATTTAAATATATTTCATTGTGTATATTTGAGGCTTCCAAGATAATGTTTAGGAATACTTATAGATTGAAAAAATAATAAATGGTTACAAGCAGGGGGCATGGCTCTTCCAGAGGACCATGCTCAGTTCCTAGCATCCACATTGGGCAGCTTACAATTACTTACGACTTCAGTTCCAGGGTGCCCAGTGCACTCTTCTGGCCTCTGTGGACAGCTACACAGATGTGCATACATGTCTATGTGGTGGACACATAGACATAAATAAAAATCAACTGTAAATACAGCAATTACTACACTGAAGCAAATCAACAGCATATCATCTTACATAGTTATATTTTGTGTAGCAAAAGCAGCCAAAATCTACTTATTTAACAAGCCTCCCCAAAAGGACAACTTTCTTAACGGTGGTCCTAATATCGGATCTTAGATCGCTAAGCTTACTCATCCTACATATCTGCTACTTCTTGACCTTAATATCCCCGCTCACTATCTTTCTTTCTGCCCTGGTAATTACGGTTTGATTCGCCATCTCTGTATATTTGGCCTTTTGGGTTTTGTTTTTAAATTCATCCTATATGGATAAAAAAGGGGCCCATGAAGTCCTACTGCGTGCTGAGGAGCTATTGGCAACTGATAGCTGAAAGGGAGGGGGGCATCGATTCTTTTCTGGGGTTGTGGCTCCTGAGTGGCTAGACATACTCCAATAAAAACTTCTCTTAAAAAAGTGAGACCAGGGACATATGCTCAACCATGTTCATAGCGGCCTTATTCATAATAGCCAGAACATGGAAACAGCCTAAGTGTCTCTCAGTAGAAGAATGGATAAAGAAACTATGGTACATTTACACTATGGAATACTACTCAGCTATTAAATACAAGGAATTTCCGAAATTTGTGGACAAATGGATTGAACTAGAAATGATCATAATGAGTGAACTAACCCAGAAGCAGAGAGACTCAAATGGTATATACTCACTTATATCTGGACACTAGGCCAAGGGGCAGGTCCCATGAAAGTCTTCACTTACTAGGAAAGTGGGATAGAGGTGAGAACATCCTATTGGGACTCTAGGTGAGAGAAATATAGGAGATGGGGAAATAGAGGGATCCAGAGGGTCCTAGAAACCTACAAGAAGAACATTATGATGGGTGGATCTGGGTCCAGGGGTTCTGCTTGATCTATGGCACCAACCAAGGACAATATGTGCAGTCATCATCAAACCATTACCCAGATCTAGCCAAGGGACAAGACATTCTCCACAGTTAAGTGGAGAGTGGGGACTGACTTTCACACGAACTCTGGTGCCCCATATTTGACCACATCCCCTTGATGGGGAGGCCCAATGGCACTCAGAGGAAGGATAGCAGACTACCAAGAAGAGACTTGATACCCTAAAATCATATTCAGGGGGAGGAGGTCCCCCTCAGTCACAGTCCTAGGGAAGGGAAATGGGGTGAAAGCAGGAGAGAGGGAGAAAGAGAGGAATGGGAGGATGCACGGAATGGGAGAGCAATTGAGATGTAATATGATTTTATTTTTCAATTAAAAAAAAACAAAAAACAAAAGTGAGACCAGACAGATGCAGTGGCCCACGCCTGTAATGCCAGCACTCGGGGAAGCAGAGCAGGTGGATCTCTTTGAGTTCAAGGCCATCTTGGTCTACAAAGCAACTGCAGGACAGCCAGAGCTACACAGAGAAACCCTGTCTCAAAAAAACAAAAAAAAAAAAAAAACAAGCAAAAACAAAACAAGTGAAACTATGCAACATTTTTCTGTTTTTTAGCTTATTTTACTGGGGTTCTTCTTTTTTGATTACACTTTTTCTTAAGGGCTTTCTATTGACGAATTGTAGTCCATCGGTCCATAACATTTGTGGAGCCTTTTGATAATATGTGCAAAAAATTATAAGCATATCTATCCAAATGAAAGATAAAGCAAAATATTATTGCTCCATCTCTAGATTATAAGGAAAGCAGTATGGTACGGACTGTAGGAATGATAGGCATTCAGCATATGTGTGGAAGAACATGGAATTTCCATTGTCAGCACTTGACTGTCACTGAAATCAAATTTGAGCTAAGGGCTCCCTCCTATCATCCCAGCACTCAAGAGAGACTTGCCTATCAATATTACCTACATTCAATAATATTACCTGCACCCTATAACATTACCTGCATCCCAATTCCCCCGTCCTTCCATCCTACAGCTCTGCAGCTGACCAGGAAGGGTACCTCTTGGAGAGTTAGAAGGCAGTTGGCCCACAGTCTGTAACCAAATATGAAAACTGAACTGAATCTAAATGTCACAAGGAAATTGACCTCATGCCGGGCTGGATAGTGTTGGGATCATTTGGCTGATGATGCTAATCCCTCACCATTTTGTTTTTAAAGGCAAGGCCAGTAATCAAATAAGTTTAGTAAAATCTCCTGTGTTTGCAGAGATCTAGTCAAAATGATTCTACATTTTACTATTTAAGCATCCCAGTGGAAGTCATGTTTTCCCTTTCTAATTGAATATTTGCTTACATGTGTGTGACACAAGATCCCTGAATGAAGCAGAAAGGTAGTCTGTCAAACTCCCAATTCTTACAGATACTCGGACTCAGATTTCTTGTTATACAAAACTCCAACTTTCCGTTTAAAAAATTATAAACTGTTACATATCTGCAACTTGCCGTAGTTGGATCCATAAGTCCTGAAAATCATATCACCTATTACAAGGATGAGCGTGGTGAAAGAACACCTAGACGGAAAATTCAGGTCAAGCCATTTATTATCAGTAGTCTACTTCATTAGGTTTGATTCTCTCACTCCTCCCACTAAAAACCTGATCATATAGGGTATCTGCTGCCCACTTTACAGGGTTGGTGAGAAAAGCAAATCTATCATACGGATGTCAGAGCTGAATAGAGTGCAAATGTCTCTGTTTTGAGTTCTGACATTACCACCTACCCTGTGAGATCAGGTCCCTGACAGCACACGTGAAAGCCCCACAGCAGAGGCTCAGATTGTGTGTCTCTTCATTCTCAACCTTCTCTCCCCACAGTCCTTTCCTGTGGGTTTACCAAGTAAAGAGGATTTTTTAAATTAATTTATCTGTTCACTTTACAATACCCTCCTTCCTCTCCTCCCAGTCCCACCCTCCCTTCCTATTACTCAGAAAAGGTGAGGTCCCCCCCATGCACCCACCCTAGCTCAACAAGTCACATTAGGAGTGAGTTCCTCCTCTTCCCTTGTGGCCTGGCAAGGCAGTTGAGCCAGGGGGAAGTGATCAAAACTCAGGCAACGGAGTCCATGTCAGAGGCAGTTCCTGCTCCCCACATGGAGATCCACATGAAGCCTAAGTTGCCCATTGGCTACATGTATGTAGAGGAACCAGGTCCAGTCCATGCAGGGTTCTTGATTGGTGCTTCAGACTCCACAGACCCCTTTGGGCTCCAGTTAGTTGGCTCTGTTGGTCTTCTAGTGGAGCTCGTGTCACCAGTAGAGTGTTCTTAACAAGGGCAGTAACACCCGCGGTAGGATCTGCTGCTGCAGAAAGGAGAGTGGGCACTGAACTGAGGTGCTGTCCCTGGAGGGGATCCTTAGTCAGGCCATGGATTAGGTTGGGTCTCCAAGGAATAGATCTGTTGCCTCACTTCCAGCATGCATTTCTGGAGGATTTCATCAGAATCCAGCAATCTGGGAAAGGAAAGGAAAGCCAGGTGTTGGAAGAAGCAAGTCCCTCCACTCTCCCCAACCAGCTTCGCCGTTTTCTTTGATGTGTGTGAGTGTGTTTCCTGCAGGTACGTCTGTGCGCTGTGGCGTGAGGCCCTGGACCCAAGTCCTCTGTGAAAGCGGCCAGGTCATTGCCATTGTTTTGAGTATCAATAAATTGATATCCATCATTTTATTATCATAACTTCTTCTTATTGCCAGTGGTAATTGCTGTTATTATTGCAAAACCAACATACACTGAGTGCTTACATTGGACTGCATCCGTAGGCTTAGTCATCACAACAGCAGTACTATAAGGAGGATTCTATTATTATCCTTGTTTACAAATAAATGAAGATCAGAGAGAGTGAAATACTTTAAAAAGTTAGTAAATGGTGTTGCCGAGCCTCCAGCCTGGAGCTGTCTGACTCTAGGTTATTGTTTATAGTTAGTCTGTTGGCCTCTGAAATACTTATTAACAGTGACAGCTCAAACTCAGAAAAGCATGAGTTCAAAATCTACGAGTTCCACTTTTTTGTACCACCCACCACCCACACAAGCAAACCTCATGGATTAGTCAGTCAACAAACACCATTTGAATATTTCATTGAGATATGTTTTCAAGATAAGGAGAAACGGTACTATCCAAACTAACATTTAAATGTAGCATCTCAATCCTGATGATTCAGCACACTGTGGTTTTTAAACAGTAAAACCTGTCCAGACCTTTTGGGGAGCACTGGTATCTGCATTTTCAGGAATATCCACTGAAGCCGGGCATGGCAGCACACACCTTTAATCTTAGCACTCTGGAGGCAGAAGCAGGTGGATCTTTGTAAATTCAAGGCCAGCCTGGTCTACATAGTGAATTCTAGGATATAGCCACATAATAGAGGGACCCTGTCTCAAAACAAACAGACAGTCATAAGAATAACCTTTGGAGAGAGATCTCAGTGGCTAAGAGCTCAGGCTGCTCTTCCAGATGACCCTGGTTCAATCTCTAGCACCCAGGTGGTGGCTTGCAACCATCTGCCCCTCCAGTTTTGGGAGATCCTAAGCTGTATTCTGGTTTCCTTGAGCACCATACACACACACACACACACACACACACACACACACACACACACATACACACACTGTACGAAGACCTACATGCAGACCAACCATCTATATATAAAAAATTAAAAAATACAAGTGAATGAAAAATTAAAAGCTCCCTCCTGCCCTCTGGGATATTAGGTGAGGGCGGGTGGAGAAGAGGGCATACTTGATTCGGTCAGTCTGGGCTGGGAATCCTCCTTCCTTCCCTCTTCCTCCTGTCCTGAAGCGTGCCCTTATCCCTCCCCGCCTCTGTGCTGCCTTCCTTAGCTGAGGAAGCAGATAGCTATGTGGCTTGCTCAGCACCTCCAGACATGAGCCTGCAGACAACTTCTCATTACTTTTGAGAACTGACATGATTTGGGTGTTAGTCAACACACCACAGCACACATAAAAAGGCCCACTGGAAAACAGAATAGACTTTAGCCTCAAGAGAATTTTTTTGGGTTTCCTTGTGAGAAGTATTTTGTTGCTTCGAGGTACATTCTCACGTGGTGTTTTCACATTACAAAGAAGGGCTTGCTTAGGGTGACTTATTGTAATTAATCCTCATAAATGAAAAAAAAAGATCTACACAGATCTAGCCAATGGACAGGACATTCTCCACAATTGAGTGGAGAATGGGGTCTGACTTTCACATGAACTCTGGTGCCCCATATTTGACCACATCCCCTGGATAGGGAGGCCTGGTGGCACTCAGAGGAAGGACAGCAGGCTACCAAGAAGAGACTTGATACCCTATGAGCATATACAGGGGGAGGAGGCCCCCCTCAGTCACAGTCATAGGGGAGGGGAGTAAGGGGAAATAGGAGGGAGGGAGGAATGAGAGGATACAAGGGATGGGATAACAATTTAGATGTAATATGAATAAATTAATAAAATATATTTTAAAAATAGAATTGTAGCTAGTTGGAATTTTTAAAAGATTTTCATTGATGAAAACTATAGCGTTTGCTAGATAAGTAGGCACATTTAAATGTATTGTGCTAATCACAGAGCATAAATTACCAGTTAGGTGAAAGGCCTTGTTTGGTTTTCTTCCCTTCTGTTCAGCTGCTGATATGGTTTTAATTGCAAATGATGAGATAATACTCTGAGTCCAAAATATGCCACAGTGCTGTGGCCACTGCAGCAATGTGCTCTCACAGAGCACCAATCAGGCGTCATGTTGGTGCTTGCCTCATGAGGGAAAAATTAAACACTAAGAGAAGTTGGGATCTCTCATGGAAAGCACCCCCAAAGAGGAACAATCACTCATACTCTTAAAACCTCATGCGAATGGTTGTAACTGTTGTAATGAAGGTGAACCTCCAAGAGAACCAGAGGGTGCTTTTTAGCAAGCTCCAAAGGCATCGTCAGATTGGATTCAGGCAGGAAAGGTATTTCAGTCTTGGTAATAACCAGAGAGAGAGTTGGAAAAGAATACATTGGTTGATACCATTGTTTGAGCAGAACTCCTGGGCCCAGATCCACTCATCATAGTGTTCTTCTTGTAGGTTTCTAGGACCCTCTGGATCCTTCTATTTCCCCACTCTCCCATGCTTCTCTCACCTAGAGTCCTAATAGGATGTCCTCACCTCTATCCCACTTTCCTGGTAGGTGCAGACTTTCATGGGACCTGTCCCTTGGGCTAGTGTCCAGTTATAAGTGAGCATATACCATTTGAGAATCTTTCTGCTTCTGGTGAACTCACTCATTATGATCATTTCTAGTTCAATCCATTTGTCCACAAATTTTGGAAATTCCTTGTTTTTAATAGCTGAGTAGTATTCCATAGTGTAAATGTACCACAGTTTCTTTATCCATTCTTCTACTGAGGGACACTTAGGCTTTTTCCATGTTCTGGCTATGGGGGGAATGGGAGAATACATGGGATGGGACAACAATTGAGATGTAATATGAATGAGTTAATAAAGAAATTGTAATGCAAAAAAAAAGGATACATTAAAAGCAACCTGTTACACCTAGCACCATTGGTCCATAGGTGTCACAGCATGTGATACACACAGGGATTACCCACCTATGTAAAGAGATGTATTATCAACAACTGTTTACCCATGGTCAATTTCTGAACTAGCATGGGCTAAATTCACTGAAGCAATGGATTTGAGACTACTTTTAACATTAGCTTGAAAAAAGCATAATTTATAAACATTCTAGACTGAGGAGCCAAATATGAATTCCTTTTGGATGACATGAAGTTGTGGATTTCTAACATATCTCTATGGATAATCCCTCCTTTAGAGTGGGTAAGCCAGAACTGGATACAATTATTTACATGTTGAAAGTGATGGTAATTATTACATGGCATTAGTTTCACTAACTCCACAAAAGATGTTTTTCCTTTGCCAAATATTCTTTATAAAGCCTCCTGCTATGCATAAAATTTTGGGTGTTTTGTGGGGGGGGTGTTTGCAGAAAGGAGTTGTAATTTTTAAAAACCCAGATATAAACATGATTTTTTTTCCTGTTTGGGAAAATAGTTCCTCATAATTCTGGCATGAAAGGACATTAGTATAGTAATGTGCTGCACTTCATGGTCCCAAAATGATGTATCTTGCTTGGCTTCTCTCTCTAACAGCAACCATCTACTTTTGCTTATGCAAGACAAATCATTAAGAAGGAAGGCTTGGGGCTCCAGGGCCTCAACAAAGGAATTACAGCAACTCTGGGGCGTAATGGAATTTTCAACATGGTTTATTTTGGCTTCTACCACAATGTCAAGAACGTTATTCCGTCCAGTAAGGTAAATATAGAACCATTTAGGATCTGTTGAGTGGAAAGCTTACCAATGTGCGTAGCTTCATCTATAGAGTATTTGCTGTGCCTAACCAAATTCACATCCCTTATCTATTTGACCCCGTCAGTCTATATGTTGAGTGCTATTCTTTCCCTTTCAAATCCAGAAACTGAGACTTCAAAGATAAAGTCTATGAAGATCAATAGTAAAGCTGAACCTGAACCCAAGTCTTGATGGGGAGGATAACCTCCACGACGAATGTCCCATTTAGATGTGAATGATTTTCATTCAATCACTAATGGAAATCTCTACAAACTGTGCTATCATTTCATCTCTATTTCACTCACATCACTTTCTCAAAAACATGGAAGTTTTTCCCCCTCCCCTATACTCTAAATCAGTTGAGGTCACAGGGGAAATGTCAGGCTATATTTCCAATCGCATGTTGTAAAATCACTTGGGCTTATTTAGGTGAGGGTTAAACCCGCTCTTCTGAAGTCATTTGTTCCTGTTATACTATAACAACGATGCTTACTACATTATCATTTGATGATAACTTGTAGGAGCCACCAAGTCTTCTAACGCCTATAGTACAAAACTGCCTATGGTGTGCGCGTAACTCACACACCCCAGGGCCTCCCCTCCGCGAAGCTTGACGTTCATGATGACAAGTCCGTGCTTCAGACTCTGAAAAAAAATTCAACTCAGATAACATTAGAGATGTGTTTAATTCCTCCATTTCTCCAGCTACCCAAAGTCTGGAGCCACATGTAAACTGCATACGATGAATTGGATTATATAAATTATTTATATAAATTAAGCACTGCTACATCATTACATTTATGACTGTATTTTAATGCATATGCTATTAAAGTAACATAAAGTAAAGTAAAGTAGATTCATTTATATTTAAGAAAACAATTCAAGACGATCAGTAAGATGTATATATGTTACTAGATACATATAAATGGAAGATGAACAGTTGGGGACACAGGAACTAGCAAGAGGAGATAATGGTGACTGTGACCACAGTCCATTCTCTACATGCAAGTGATCATCAAAACTAATTAAATAATCCACAAGTAGTGGCTCATACCTGTAATCTCAGAACTCTGGAAGCTGAGGCAGGAGCATCAGTTTGAACCATAAGCTACATAACAAGACTCTACCTTTAAAATACCAATAAGGAAATATCTTCAGGTTCAAACTTTGTTCTAAAGTTAAGCATTCTACAGTTATTAAGTGTTGTACATAACTAAAAAAAAAAAAAGACAAAAACCTAGCAGTTTATTATTTTAAAAGATCACACAATCCTTTGTGTTTGGAAACAGAAGGTATCCATTCTTCTTGCCTGTTTGCAAACCAACTTTTGTTACTAATATGAATCCAATGTCTTATTTCAATAAGCACTTTAATTAAGCGCCTCTCTTGGTTAACCCAAGAGATGGCTCAACCATTAAAGGCTAGGCTCACAACCAACATGTCAAGTGCTTCTCTCTGTGTGCCGGGCACTCCAGAAAGTGTTCCCTTTTCTCAAGGGGGCTCTCAAGAAGCCACGAAAAAGGCCGCTAAACAGGCATGTTGACAATGTTCAATTGTCCAGGGTGGGGATGGCCTCCCCTTCTCTGAGAAAGGGGAGAAGGAGTGACGTGAGCGTAGTACTGAAGAGAGGTGGGTGGGGCTGCGATCAGACTGTAAAACTGAATAAATTAATTAATGGAAAAAAAAGAGAATTTGATTGTATTTAGACAAGCAATGTGTTGACAGTCATTAGCTAATACTACTTCTAATCATGTGTGAAAAATGCTTTACAAACTCTCCAATTCCAGCCTTCTAAAACTGGACTGCCATTCTAAAACAAGTCTCATCGCATTTTTAACATGTAATAAATCACTGTTGTCTAAAAACAATGGGCGTTTCTAACACTCGTCCCCACAGCATGCCTAGGTCTGCACGGCTCTCGTCTCCCACCCTCGTTCATAAAGCGCATATAAAAATGCAATTTAACAAGAACAGGAGCTTTTCCTGGATTTTTTTTTCACTGCTATATCCTCAGTGGTGCCGAGCAGGTCCTCAGGAAATCCATATTAAATGAATCACATGAATGAAGGAAGAAATGACAGGAAAATGTGTTTCCTTTCCCTGCACACCTGAGGGACACCTTGGCATTTGGGGGAAGTCACTGTGTTAATTGATGTTAGCGTATAGGAAGCTGGGAAAGAGTTTATACAGTTGAAGGGCTCAGAGCTAGAGCGAGTCTCACCCTAACCAAATGGAACCCCAAGAAAAAGAAAATAACACAATAGGGTCTTTGTATCCAGGAGGTTAGTTGTTTGGTTTTGGAAATGTTTCTTAAAATGGAGATTTTTCACCTTGCCAAGATAACTTTCCCCACACTGTTTCAGTAGACTGCCAGAGCAGGCATTTTGGAAGTAACCAAAATTTTAATGACCTCAGCAGCGTGGACAGGCTACCACTGTGCAGGCAACGCTCCAAAGGATAGCGCAATCAGAAAGGCATGGTGTGAACTGCTCTCCCAAGACACCCTAGACTTGGCTGTCCAAATTTTTTTTTTTTTGGTAAATCTTTTTAATGAAATGTTAATGGGTGTTTAACAAATGAATTTTCTGTTAGCCAGCATTTCCTACATTGAGACTAGACTAATAAACAAAGGCTTAATTTATTAACCAGGACCCTAAGGAATATTACGTTCTCTCCTAACTCGTTAAACAAAAGATATGGGCTGGAGAGATGGCTCAGAGGTTAAGGGCATTTGTTGGCTGTTGCAAAGGTCCCAGATGCAAGTCCCAGTATCCACATGGCAGGTCATATCCGTCTGTAACTCCAGTGCTAGGGGATCTGACATCCTATTCTGGACTCTGTGGGTAGCATGTGGTGCATACAAATGCAGGCAAAACATCATGCACATAAAATAAAAACAAACCTAAGAAAACTCTTTTAAAAGTTACATTTTTCGTTATGGTTTTAGTTTTTGTTTTGTTTTTATTGGTTTTGGGGGTTTTTGTTTTGCTTTTTTTTTTTTTTTTTTTTGGTACACCATCTTACTACATCACCCTACTCTGGCCTTGAACGTACTCTCTATGTCAGGCCTGTTTTAAACTCACCATCCTCCTGCCTCCACCTCTTCAGCAGAATTGGAATTGACTTTTTATAATTATGTTATAATTCTTATCACAATGAATTCTCAAGCCCAGACACTTCACTCTCTCACATACCATCCAAAGTAATAGCTAATAAAGAAGCTGTTGAAATACGGTTTATAATTATTTTTAAAAGTAAATATTGTCTGGTATGGTAGCTCACACCTGTAATTCCAGCATTTAGGAGACTGAAGTAGGGAGGTTGTGGCGAGACCAACCTGGGCTAAATAGTGAGTTTCAGGTGAGCCTGCACTGCAAAATGAGGCCCTGTATCAATATATAGTGAAAGCCCAATAAATTCTACTGAAATCCTTTCTCTACAACTTTACACTAGCGGAGAAAGCCAAGGAATTGCTTCCTAGCTATTTGACTATCAACAATTTCAAATCATAACCTACTTAGGGCAGTAATGAAATTTGCCATGTGAGCTCAGAATTTCATTCCCACACTTTAGTTTCCAAACTAAAAATAACTTGCCCCTTTTTTGTTTAATGATCTTGGCACTTGGGCCCCCTATACGGGAGGGTAGGAGTGATGCTGCACATAGAATCTAGGGGTCACCAGGTGTAAGTGTCACTCAGACGCAGGTGGGAGAGAGGAAATCAGTTTGCTTGAGTGGAGTGACACTGGATGCATCATCTGCACTCCAGGACAGAGCCCCTGCTCAGGAAGTGTTAGACACACAGGCGGACTCAGGTTTGTACTGGCTCTTTTCTTGTGTGTGTGTGTGTGTGTGTGTGTGTGTGTGTGTGTGTGTGTGTTTCTTTGCTAAGAGTGAGTAGTTGGCCAAAACAAAAAGAATTTAATATTTTGGAGGGTTGTGGACTTTTTGTTTCATTTTGTTCTGTTCTAACATCTTTGAGTTTTGGAGGGTTGGGGTTGTTTTTTGGGGGAGTTGGGGTTTTTTTTGTTTGTTTTGGTTTTACTTTAGGTTTTTTTTTTCCTCTTATTTTTAAATTTTCATTCTTGTGAGGTTTTTTTTCTAAAAAAGAATGGGGGAAAAGACAGAACCTAAACTTGGGTAGATAGAGGGGTGGAGAGAATCTGAGAGGAACTGGGGGAGAGGAAACGCGATCAAAATATATTGTGTAGAAAATTTTAATGAAAAATGGCAAAAAGTGAGAAAGAATTTGGTTAGGGGAAAGACCTGAGAGAAACTGAGGGAGGGAAAAGAATATCATAAAAATATAAGAATAGTACTTTTAAATTGCAAAATCAATTCTAATGAGGAGTAAAGATACAAGCCAGATAGCTACGAAGCCACCAAGAAAGTTTAAGCTGAATAATTACCTGATAACTCTGGGTTTGGTGTGAAAATGAAGGTCGTGATGATGGTAAGAGAAAAGCAAAATTCATACATGGAGACTATCTCAATGTGGGACTGTAGGGCCTGGAACTGTAGGGTTCATGGTGAAGACAAGGGAAAATAGATTGAGAAATAGTCATAGGGAATGTACAGGGTATGGTGACAGAATATATGCGTGGGTTGAGATAACATGAAGAGGTGATAAAATTGATACTTAGATTTCTGATTAGGCAGCTGAAAGGGTAATGATGTCCTTCACCAGGCGAAACACACGAAAAGAGAAACCAGATGACAGAAGAAATTATAGGCTCAGTCAGGAAACTGAGTCCAATTGCCTTTGAGACTACAGAGTGCAGACGTGGCGTCTACTGGCTGAGTGTGGGTCCCAGGGTTTGAGAGAAGGGGCCGGGGCTGGACAGACACAGCTGGGCAGGGTCAGTTAACCTCTGTGGAAGCAGAGGGCCCGTTTCTTCATAGCTCAATGGCCTTGAGCCAATCACTCACCGCTCTGAGCTTCAGGCATTTTCATCTATAAGTTGAGAGGCTGTGGTGGTTCTTATATTGCATAAAGTCATGTTGAGAATTAAAATAAACAATATACAAAATAGTTTATAAATGTTAAGATACCATAAAAGTGTTAAGCGTGGTGGTGCTGATGACAACACTGGGAAGCAGGAGATGGGGTACGGGCAGTGTTGGAAGCAGCGTGGAGAAGTGCGTGAGGAAATGTTCCCTCGGACTGCTCTCTCTGCTCTTAAACGAACACTGTGTTTTCCTTTCCTAGAACAAAGTCATTGATTTTATGTGCTCTGTAATCTAATCCTGACTCAAAACTGGGAAACCAGTATTCTTTAAATTTAAGCCATAATAAATCAATCCTTTGTGAAGGGGAAGGTATGATAATCATTAAAACATGTTGAAGAACGTCATCGAGTTGTTATAAAGCATGATGAGGAGGTGGTGTTCCTTGAAGGCATTATCCCATCTTTGCTGTAGGCTGTCTCTTGCCATCCACTTTGGACAGTCTGTTTACAGGGTTATTGTTTCAATTCCCTAAGCCAGCAATTGCTCAGGCTCTTGTTCCAAGGGAATTTGAGATTTCATCAACTCTGACTGGCATGAGATACTTCTAGATTTTTCTTTAATTTTTTTTTTTTAATCTCTAATGCCTTGCAGAATTTTTCCGTCTTCAAAGGGTTTGCTTTTGCAATAAATGGTTTATAATGATTAGCTCTGGGAGTAAAATTTGAGAGACGTGCACGTGTCTGTGTCTGTGTGTGTCTGTGTGTGTGCATATGAGAGCGAGAGAGACAGAGACAGAGACAGAGACAGAGACAGAGACAGAGACAGAGAGACAGAGAGACACAGATTGACCAGTGAGTATGAGAAACTAAGAGGTAGTAAGCAGGGAAGTCCTTTCTATACACTCTTCTGAACAGTTGGAAGCTTTTACATTTAGTATGTATTAATTTTATAACCTAAATAAATCAATAAAAATTTAATGGAACTTTATGAAACAGATTGCCCAAGTCATTTTTGAACATTTGAACCAACTGTAAAATATGTCTGCAGAGGTAAAGTAGGAATCTGAGACACTAAACCCAGTTATTTCAGGTCAGATAGCCAAGCCATCAGCAGCTCAAGTGGCTTTTCAGGTTGTCGGTCTCTGGCATATAAAGTTTTCAGATATCATTATTCTGACTTTTGGTTCCATTTCACTATTGAAACCACTTTTGTAGACTTTATTATTTTACCTGAATCTTATGATAACTCGTTTTTGCTAAGGAAACCAAAGGAGGCAGTTAGGGCTCAAAAGTGAAGATTGCTAACACAATTAACCTGAGCCAGAGACCCCAGCCCTGCTCTATACCCCCAAGTCCTAACTCCACATTTTAATTTATATTTTGCTGCACAGAAATGATCTCCATAAAAGGGTTAGAACATTTCAGGGCTGAAGAGACGGGTTGGTGGTTAAGAGCACTTTCTGCTCTTCCAGAGGACCCCAATATGATTCTCAGCACCCCCATAAGACAGTTCACAATCATCTGTTAACTCCAGTTCTCAGGGGGATCAGATGCCTCTTGGCCTCCTCGAGTACCTGCACAACCCTTGCACACATATGTACACACACACTCAGACCCACATGCAACACACACATAGACACCACACGCACACGCACGCGCACACACACTTTAAAAATCAAAATTTAAAATGTTATAGCAGTTTTAAATTGTTATGAAATGTTAAGTTAGTAAAGTAGCCAGAATGTCCAGACATTATAACTAAACTCTTCTCCTTCATTCTGACTGGAAACTCCCGCCCCATTCCACATTCACACTCCCTCAATCCCTAGAACAGGACTATAGACGTAACCGGGGAAGAACTGGGCTGTATAGCCCTGGGCTACATCCCTTCAGGGGAGCTGGCATTAGTGTTGTATAGTCAGCAGCTGCAACACAGAGAGGACCCTTTGGGATATTAAGTGACCACCGAACTCAGTTACCAGGGCATTCATTCACATCTCACAGAAATAAAACAGCATGGCACTGTGAAGAATTGCCTTCCCTCCCTGGAAAGAGGCCATCACTCCTCAGAGTAAAGCCCACGAGAATCAAATGTTAATTGACACAAATACTGGCATCTTTTTCAAATATCTACAGGAGTAAGTTTTCACTCCAAAAACAAACAAACAAACAAAACAAAACTCTTCATTCCCATTCTGCTTTGGGGATCTTCATAGTGTATTGTGTTTATATTGATGCATGATTAGAATCATAAGGTAAAAGCACTCTGTGCCTCTAATAATTTTTTCCTATTTCTATATTTGCTACTATTCATATATTTCCATAAGTAATATAATAGTAGATGTCCACACCTAAAAATAAGAGCTGTCAGAAATATTAAACTACATTTTTAGTTTACATTCCTGCTAAGGATGTTCTCAGGTATTGTGCCAAGAAAAATAGAGTTTTTGTGTTAAATTCTGTCATGATATAAATTACACGTGTGGGTTTAGGAGAATAATTTTTCATCTATTCAATAATTCTTGCTTAATATACCATTAAGGCCTGTCCCTGCAGTCGCTTAACTAGAGACAGCATTAAGTCAAGTAAATTTTTGTTTTCTCCTAAGATAATGGTCATAACAAAACTGCCTTCCAGGAATAAAAACAATTTTCTCTTTTCGTCTTTTTAATATCATCTTTGTTTTGTAAACCCTATAGAACATTGAAAGACAACAGCAGACATCCTTCACTTTATCAGAAGGAATGTGCAGTGCTGTTGGCTGCATGATTGAGAGCTACCCCTTTCCCTAAGGTGTACAGTGAGCTGAGTAGAAAATTCACATTTGGATTCAAGCGGAGAACTTAAACTGAGCTGTTTGTATTTTGAAAAGAAGAATCTCAATAGAATTGGATCATTGTAGGGTTTAATTTATGACAGTTTCCTTCCTTGATTCTGTCTCACTTGATCATCAGTCTTACCAATCGCGCAGCAATAGGAAGGCCAGGAGCATTAAAGGTTCATTAAGAACAGCTCTCCTTTCTATGAACCACTTGGGGGAAGCTACAAGTACATAGTTTCTGTGAAATTCCAGGGTATGTGACAAGATGCTGTGGTAAAAGAGTACCTTTAATTGGCAGTTTTCACAGACTCCCTAGAGTGTATGTGTTGGGGGAGGAGGAAATCGGGAAAGGCAGAGAGGAAGGGGCAGAGATTCAGACACTTTCTTAAATAAACGTCAGACAAAATGTTTCCACTCAGGCACCACCCAAGTGGACGGAAACTAAGTACAAGAAACCTAGATCCTCAGTGAATCCGTTCTATCCGTGTGGTCCACAAGCATTAGTGGCACCACCCACCACATGCCAGGCATCGTCTTTCTAAGCATCTCCGCTGCCCCTGCCTTAGCAGGGTTTACAGTCTAGTGGAAGAAAATGGCAGTTTAACTAATCGCCATTTGAGGAGCCAAATCTTCTCCGAAGACAGCTATCAGGCTATAGCGAAGTCAGGTATAATAAAGCTGTGAAACGTTGACTCTCCTCAACCCATGGTGGAGTAGGGTAAGGATGCAGAGGCCTTACTCAGTAACAATACGCAGGCTGAGCTCGGGGTTAGTTTTAGTCAGGCCAGCATGAAGAGGATGAGGGCACTAGACAGAGCAAGCACCGCACCGTGGGACTTCTCTGGGGCGGGAGGAGACTTGGTGCCTTGGGAGGAGATGGAAGCTTGAGGGAAGCTGGTGTGTGGAGAACCGGGAGGCGGAAACTGCAAAAGCTAACTGGACGGGAACCTTTTAGAGATGTAGTTTTCAGAGTCTACTCCTCTCACGTGCTTTGACTAGGGGGTTATATGGAGCATATGTTATCTAAGTAAGTGTGGGAAACTTGCGTTATGAAGGTACAGAAGTGGGAGCTCAAGGGCAAAGCCAATTCCAAGACGTCCACTTCATCATCTGCCCATCAAAGCCTCTCGTTCTGGCCCTTGCCTTGATCCTGCAACCTTTAGAATTTTGTTTTGGGACTTCTGGTTGGCTAGTTTTCCTAGGAGTCAATGTTTATATTGAGGTAAGGAATAGACAAAGCATGCCAAAATATAAAAACCCAACTGGCTTCCAAGTGTAAACACTGACTTCTCCTTTGTATGATAATACCCAAAAACTTAATTAGCTCTCAAAAGGTATTATCAAACCATGTAAATGTATGGATAACACATAATTACAAAGAACATATTGTATATGAAACTTACATGAAGCAATCAAGTGATAACTGTTATGCTTAAATCATAAATCATTTTGACATTTTGTACATTTTATGACTTGAGCTAAGTGGCTAAGACCTTGAAAATTACTTTACATTTCAGAATACTTTAAAGAGCAGATAGCTTAGCTGGGGGAAGGAATTTTCATGGCTATTTTCTGAATGGCTACATTTAGATTCGGGCTCTTAACAAGACTTTGATTTCCTTCCAAAAGCCGGAGCCCTGCAAGGATAGAATCTTGGGAATACTCCACATTCCTTAAAGAATGCTTATCAATTAAACCATCTCATTTTAGTTTAGTGACCTTTTGTGGAGTGAGGAGCTAGCATTTCCCCCAAATTATTTCACATGAAGAGAAAACAAACACTCCCATAGATTCTTCTGATATCTGTCAAGTGGAAACAACTGTACTGTTTTAATTAAGCTTCAATAGCAGATTTATTTTTTCACTGAGGACAAAACAGCATGATGCGATGACATCAGGGCAAAATGCTTTTGTCAAAGTCTGTGCACAAAACAGCACTATAGAGACAAGGTTAGGAAGATGAAAGGGTGAATGGAACACTAACTACTCCTAGTCAACTCGAGACCTAGTCAACATCTACAATATACATTGCTTCTATAAAAAGAAAGAAATACAGTTCGCTCTCACGCAGGCTGCTCCTCACTCAGTCACCAGGAGGCAACTGTGATTTCAGCACACCACATCATTTTGATGGCCAGCTTTGCCAGCTGTAGAGAAAGCAAGGATGAGCTACTGTCATTTGCCTTGTGGTTGTGCCCAGGTGATTAACAAGTGTGTATATGGACCTCCGTGTGACTTGCTTCTTTGTTTGTTGTGTCCTCATATAGGAGACCTAAGGTACTGATGAAACATCTATGATGTGTCAGGCCTGGTATACATGAAGATGAATGTAACAAGGCATATCCTTTTCCCTTTAAAGGTTCCAAAGCAGACCCCCCCCAAAGAGTGTGGTACCCATCTCTATAAACTTCTATTAGACTTGAATCAGGCAGTTAAAGGCCCGTGCTTGTGCCATTAGTCAATTTTCTCTATACCTCTTCAAATGTGTGGGTCCACTAGCCCTGGGACATTATCTGTAATTCTTCAACTACCCTTCCAGTGGTGTGGTCCTCTGTGCACTCTATCTCTTCCTGTTTTAAGATGTGTCCAATTTGGCTATGTAAGGTTAAACATTGCTATAATTTTGAGATGACCAATTCTGAATACACATGATCTGAACATATATCTTTCTTTTTATTATTGTTTTGATTTTTTTGTACATGTGTATGATGACTTTTTAAAAATCCAATCCAACTTTCTTTTCCTCTGCACAAGTCTTCCTCTATTTCCCCCAGTGATTTTTCCTCCAAACTTCATCTGCTCTTTTTTACCTTTTTTTGTTTTTTTTATCTTATTATAATATAATTATATCACTTTCCCCCTCTCTCTAACCCCTACCATGCCATCCTCCCTCTAATCTCTCCTATGCCCCCACTCCCTCCTTCTCAAGTTATCTTTTTCTTTTATTAATACTGTTATATCTGTGTAAGCAGAACTATATAAATAATAACCCATTAACCTGTTTAGTGTGGCGTGTGTGTCTCTGAGTTCAGGGCTGACCATTTGGTATCAGATAACCTATTGGAGGATCATCCATGAGAAAGACTAATTCTCCTTCTCTCAGCAGTTACTAGTTCTTTCTCCGGGGGTGGGACCCTGTGAGATTCCACCTTTTCATGTCTGCATGTCAATTGGCATCATCATTGTTCAGGTCCTATTTAGGCAGTCACATTGTTGAAGTGTCCTGAGAGTAGCTTCCCTGACATTTCAAAAGGCACAGTCTTACAGCAGACTTCCTGGTCATCTGGTTCTTACAATATCTCTGGCCCCTCCCACATGATATTCCATGAACCTTAAGAGCCATATTTTAGATGTACCCACTGGGGCTTGGCACCCCACAACCAGTTGATCCCTGCATTTTGACCCATTATGGTTTTCTGTAATGATCTCCATCTCCTACAAAGGGAAGCTTCTTTGATAAGAGTTAGACATAATTTTTTAAGCCCACTGGGTCCAGTTGGTGCTGCCTGTGTGCTCTTGGGTGTATACCATCTACTGGAGCAGGAGCAGTCTCTCAGGGTCTGCCTCTCTGAAAGAACCTGACTGTCCTTCTCCCAGAAGCAATCTGTTGCCAGTAGCGCCTCAGTGGGATAGAATTCCTTCCATGCTGGGGTTTCCAGCTGCCTTGGTCCTGTGTAGGTCTTGTGTGAGCAAGCAGTAATAGCTGCTGTGACTTTGTATGAGTAAAGGTGCTGTCATGTCCAGTAAATATGTTTTGCTGAAGTCATATACAACCTCTGGCTCTTATAATCTTCCTACCCCTTCTCTGAGAACAATCCCTGAGCTTTGTGGGGAGGGATGGGATATAGACGTCCCATTTAGCTTAACATTTATAATCTCTTATTCTCTACACGTGGACCAGTTCTGGGTCTCTGTAGTAATCACCATCCACTGAAAAAGCACCTTCTCAGCTAGGCAGTCAGTAGTGGCACACGCCTTTAGTCTCAGGACTTGGGAGGCAGAGGCAGGCAGATCTCTGTGAGCACAAGGCCACCCTGGTCTACAGAGTGAGTTCCAGGATAGCTGGGCCTAAAACAGAGAAACTGTGTCTCAAAAAAAAGAAAGAAAGAAAGGAAGGAAGGAAGGAAGGAAGGAAGGAAGAAAGGAAAGACAGAGAGAAAGAAAGAAAGAAACAAAGTCCCCACTTTCCACTTAACTGTGGAGTATGTCCTGTCCATTGGCTGGATCTGGGTAGGGGTTTGTTGCTTCCTGCACATACTGTCCTTGGTTGGTGTCATAGTTTGAGCAGACCCAGATCTGCTTATCATAGTATTCTTCTTGTAGGTTTCTAAGACCCTCTGGATACTTCTATTTCCCCAATCTTCCATACTTCTCTCACCTAGAGTCTCAATAGGATGCCCTCATCTCTATCCCACTTTCCTGGTAAATGAAGACTTTCATGGGACATGCTCCCTTGGGCTAGTGCCTAGATATAAGTGAGTATATACCATTTGACTCTTTCTGCTTCTGGGTTAACTTACTCATTATGATCATTTCTAGTTCAATCCATTTGTCCACAAATTTGGGGGATTTTGTTTTTAATAGCTGAGTAGTATTCCACAGTGTAAACGTACCACAGTTTCTTTATCCATCCTTCTACTGAGAGACACTTAGGCTGTTTCCATGTTCTGGCTATTATGAATAAGGCTGCTATGAACATGGTTGAGCATATGCCCTTGTTGTGTGCTGGAGCATCTTCTGGGTATATTCCAAGGAGAGGAATAGCTGGGTCTTGAAGTAGCCCTATTCCCATTTTTCTGAGATAGCACCAGATCTATTTCCAAAGTGGTTGTACAAGTTTACATTCCCACCAGCAATGAAGGACGAACTTTGGTGCCCCATATTTGACTGTTTCCCCTTCATGGAGAGGCCCAGTGGCACTGAGAGGAAGGATAGCAGGCTACCAAGAAGAGACTTGACACCCTAGGATCATATACAGGAGGAGGAGGTCCCCATCAGTCACAGTCACAGAGGAGGGGAATAGGGTGAAAGTGAGAGGGAGGGAGGGATGGAAGGATACAAGGGATGGGATAACAATTGAGATGTAATATGAATATTATCAATAAAAAATCAGAGAAAAAAAGATATGTTACCAAGTGTTAGGTATTCTGTGGCAGCAACAGCAAGTGAGGCCACAGCCATTAAACACCCCTCACAATACTCAAAAAAAAAAAAAAAGAAAGAAAGAAGGAAGGAAGGAAGGAAGGAAAGATTTCTCTGATGAAGGCTGCGTGATACACTAATCTATAGGTATAAAGATAAGAGTTTTGGGAAATGTTTATTACTTTAGTAGAATAATAGTCTTAGGTTCTCTTTTGGGGCCTCTGACCTCACTGGCCATGTTTTTTTGTTTGTTTCATTGTTTTGTTTTGGTGTTTTCCCCCAGCTAATGGTACCAGGCACGAGTTGCATCTTGATGCTGGTTTTTTAAATCCTATTATAAAATGGTTGACTAGGTCCATAACATCCAGGCCACTTCTGCATCATTGACACATCTAGTTAGGCTAGGTCTTATTATGGTAGCTGGAAGGGTTCCTGAACAGCTGTATAGCTGCTGACTGTCTTCCTCCTTAGCATTGTGCAATAGCACTCCCCAGCACCATGAAAGCTACTTAATAGGGATGGAGTGTCCCGGTCAGTACAAGCTTGACTTTTCTATGTCCTATGACGCAAGTGTGTGCTTTCTTCAGCAATAAGTGCTTACAACCAAGTTTTGGAGAGTAACCAAGATCAGTGGCAATAATGTGTGATGTTTGAGGGGCCAATGGGAGGCCCCCTGACCAACAGCTTAAAAAAAAGTAACCCATACTTGCTAATGAGATGTTTATTTGACATCTATGGTGTCTTGTGTACATTATCCCTGTTATCTAGAGTGTGCCTCTGTGTGTGTGTGTGTGTGTATGTGTGTGCACGTGTGTGTGTGCCTGCATGCACATGTGTGTGTGAACTTCTACTAACACTAGGTTTTCATGTCACCTTTTAAAAAGTCTTAAATATTATTTATCCCACCCCATAGTCCCTCCCATCCCCCACTCCATTTAATCCTTCTGTTATTATTTCCTTTCCCATTTTATGCTACCTTCATTCTATCCCCTTCCCTTGAGATCTCCCCCTCATGGCCTCTTTTTTTTGTTTCCTGTCTTCTATGTGTACTCCATTGAAATACACATATCTAAAGATTCACACCTAACGTGCTTTTTCTAATACATAGAAACTATACAGAGATGGATTTTGGAAGGATTTGTTGGGGAAGGAAATTTTTTTTAAAAAGAGGAAAAAATCTATGTTGCTTTACATTAAGATGCTGGCATGTGTGTAACTTTATGGATAATCAAAAGCCTCAGATTAGATATAGTCTTCATCTTGTACATGTGCAGCTGGCTAAAGTAAGACATTTAGCTGTGCTATGCTTACATTTCACGTGGGCTTAGTCCAGTGGAAATTAATATTCTAATACTGACTCCTCCTTCTGTCATCCTCGCTCGTTCCCCAACCTGTGTCCTCAGCAAACACAAAGCACTGGTCTTCTCCTCCTCACCCAGCCTCACCTAAGCCTCCTTCAGGCTGCCACTGGGCACGCATTTCACAGGAAAACCATTTGCTTGCCTAACCGAGACTCTTTCCAGCTATACCTCCATCCATCCTCCAGCCAGAGTTTTATTAATTCCACATCACACTAATCAGCATAGGTGAGGGGAGTTTTCAAGTGTTTTTATGGAATCAGGCATGTGGGGGTGGGACTTTCTTCTGCTCTTCCTTCATGTAGTGGTAAACCGTGAGCCTCAGATCTATAATGCCTTTTGACTGATGTGGAGGGAAATGCTTTCACCTAGAACTGATAGAACGCACTGGAGGGGTGTGATATGATGGATGGCCTCTTTGTGGATCTCTGGCCACAACCACAAGTGGAGCTTCCTTGTCTCTGTGCACTCGTTCACTCTCCCTGTCCTTTCCCTCCTGCCCTGCCTCACTCTTCCACCCTCCTTCCTTTCCTTCGTCCCTTTCTCGCTTCTCTTTAGAGTTGTGCTTATAGCAATCCTTGTACGTCTAAAATTCTGTTAACTTACTCATTTAGTTTGTGTGCAAGCACAGGTGTGTGCCACAGCACTCCTGTGGAGGGCAGACAATGCAAAGCAGTGGGATGCATGGCCAATGCCCTGTGGGCTCGCAACCTGGCGTGATATAGAGACATATGCAAAAATGAACTGTCTGTAGAATAGGTGAGAGAGATGGTTGTGGTTAAGACAGTGTCTCGGGGACACAGAGGAAAATTCCTGATGAAAATATCCTGAAGTTTTGTGTGCACGATGATGTAATGAAGGCATCAGAGGCAAGGCCAGAGTGCTGGCTGTGGCCTACGAGCTCTACCTGGATTCCAGCACAAAGCAAATTATGGAGTCAAAAGAACAGACTGGCCATCGATTCAGAAAGCAATTGAAGAGAATATTCTTTTGGCTACACCATAAGCATAGTGACTGACTCTCCATTTTGCCTACTAAGAGCACCAAAATTACTGGCTTCTAGAATGGATCTTAATGTCTTTAGTTAGTTAGTTTGTTGTGTGAGGGTGAATGTGAGTGTGTGTGTGCGTGTGTGTGTGTGTGTGTGTGTGTGTGTCTATTGTCTGTGTTGCAGGCATGCATATGAACATCAGAGAACAATTCTCAAAGGTCAGTTCTCTCCTACCTACCACTTTGTGACATCCAGGGTTCAAATTCAAGTTGTCAGATTTGTGTGTGTGCAAAAGCCTCTACCTGCTGAGCCATTGCACCAGCCCCACATAAAACCATTTCCTGCTTCTTCCCAACGAGGAAGGAAGGTGATCTGAGAAGTTGAGATGGGTCTGAGGTAGGACCCAGACTTCACAGCTGTATTTAGGAGCTACCTCTGTGTTCTTAGAATCATGCTGGGGAATGTACAAAGTCAAGGTTTGACGCATCATCTTGCCAGTGAACACACTGCCAGCATGGGGGTCTCCAAGGCCTTAAATTTTAGACTCCAACAATGCCCCAAGCATATAGTGCTTCGCTGGGTGTGGCAGATCACACACACACATACACACACACACACACACACACACACACAAATATACACACAAACACATACAAACATACATATATACACACAGAGACACATACACACACATACACATGTACACACACATACACATGTACACACACATACACATGTACACACACATACACATATACACACACAAACACATACACACACACCACCCCATCCTTGCCAAATAGATCAAGAGATAGGAG